>NC_141036.1:55695000-55790000 GCF_052040795.2 Danio rerio
TTTTCAAGGATGTGATAAAACATAAGTACATGTAAACAAATCAAGCCATGCAGCATGTGCATGCAAAAAAAAGAAGAGCATTTAAGGGAAGTTTCACAAACTAATTTAGAGAGGAGCATGTGATATGACTGACCGCAGCTGGTCTCTCATCTATAATCATTAGTTAGCCAATCAGATTGATCCAAACTCACTATAAGTAGCCCAGCTAAAATGACTCCCTTATCTTCGTTTTTCGAAGAAACCCCGCATCCACCCCTTCTCCCCCTTTCTTCCTTTACCACGAGGAAGCTCCCGAGAACTACCTGAGGTGGGAGCCATGGGCTTAATTATCTCCGAGCTCAGGGTTCTCTCTCGGAACAGCATGACAAACCTACTATTATTGTCAAACAATATCTAAGTGTGAACTCTTGAAACACATTTATTGAACACTTTTTCAATAATAAAACAACTTTATTTTATACCAGTTTACAAGTCAGGACTTTTCCAAAAGTTTTTTGTAGAATTTTGCTCCGTTTTGGGTTCAAATATGTCAAATGTGTGCATAGGATTCTTATATTTCATTCTTTCTTTCAGTGGGTGATTACAGTTTTTCTCCATTGCTTGGATGTAGTTGTCAACTGAAACTCCACATTTTCAAAACAGTTAACACACAGGCCTGAACAGCGGCACTCATGGTCAAAATGACACATTTTGCTTGCAAAAGGCACAGGCCGTGTCAAAACATTTACAATATGCAACAAAAGCTAGTTTTACCTTCAAACAACACAACCTGCAAACAAGTATATGAGCTCTTTCAATTAATCATTACACACTTTACAACAAAATACAAAATACAGAACTCAGTGCACCACCATTGCTTGTCATTGTAGCCTATTGCCAATGCCATTTGTTGTCTTTCTATTTGGGCTGTCAAATTTGCCTTTTTGCAAAGAATTGAATCCAGAATAAGAAATGCTTTGATTACATTTATATTGAATTCATGACAATTTTCAAACTGTGGCTGAAAACTGAAATACGGTAAAAACAGACAAAAGGAATAAAATCCTGTAAATATTAGAGAAAACACATGTAAACCAATTTACAGTCAAATCTATTGGGAGTATAGGACATAGCCACTATTGACCTCCTCCATCCATGCTGTCACAGAACAACACAGACCTTCCACCGTTTTATAAGGTTTGCAGACTGATTGCTTTTTGAAGATTTGTGTGAAGTAGTGTCAAACCGGTGCTTCACTGAATTCATATTGATGTTGATAGTTTCTAATAGTTATGAATAGATGGTTTCTGTTTGGTTACCATAACTAAAACAATGGAGTTTGGACTGCTTGAATGACATCCGTGTTAACTGTTTTGAAAAATGGTGGGGAAAATGTGTCAACCCAATGAGAAAGAGTTTACACATTTGCAAGACCGGTCTTTTGCTCTGCTGGGATAGTGAAAATGAAAATGAAGTGGAACCTAGTTTCTTTAACCAGGTCAAAGCAAACAAGAAAAACTGTAAAATGTAATAAATATTTTCAACCCAGGCTCATTCTTATTACGTACCATCAGGGCTTTACATTAACACCCGCCAACCCGCCAAATGTGGGTAGATTTCAGCTCTGGCGGGTAAGACAGCCGCTCCCACTAGCCACTTTGTAATCTTAGATAATCGAAATGTAATGTAATCTTAGAATCGAGAAGCAGCACGACTGACAAAAATAACTGTGTTCGTGCGAGCAAAAGCAGGTGAATAACTTATGAGAGGTTGATATGAGAGGTTGATTACTCGCGCGCACTGGTGATATGATGCGCGCGGCTGTTAAAAAGTGCGCACACTCCCGTTTGCTCGCGCGGAACTCGTCGCGAGTAAGCACAACTTGTGCGATCGGTTCTCTTTGAAATAGAATAGACAAAAATATAAACCCACAGCACCCACAGTCCTGCTGCTTTCAAGAGCTCAAGACTGAACAAAATGTACATACATCCTTTTGTAAGCAGCAGCGTAACATTGCTTTAATATGAGATTGACTACCCTTTTATGTGTAGTTAACTGCTGATCTGGGACTATTAGCCAGGACAGATTACTGTGCATATTTTAGATACATGACAATAGATCTTTTTAAACGTCAAATAAAAAAACTAAAGTTTTGTTGAATAAAAAGTGTATGTATACAGCTATATTTTGCTTGTTTTTACACATTTAAAATTTGTCGCAAAGAAATAATTATTTCTTTTTGGTATGGTCACCATTAAATTTGGTAATTCGGCTCGGCTCAGTTGGCGTTTCTGTGATGAGTTCGCATGTTCTCCCTGCGTTCGCGTGGGTTTCCTTCGGGTGCTCCGGTTTCCCCCACAGTCCAAAGACATGCGGTACAGGTGAATTGGGTGGGCTAAATTGTCCGTAGTGTGTGTGTGTGTGTGTGTGTGTGTATGTTTCCCAGAGATGGGTTGTGGCTGTAAGGGCATCCGCTTTGTAAAAACGTGCTGGATAAGTTGGCGGTTCATTCCGCTGTGGCGACCCCGGATTAATAAAGGGACTAAGCCGACAAGAAAATGAGTTTACCACATAACCTCCAAGCCGAGAATTCAGCAGCATCAATGCGAAAGATTACAAATATCTCCAAAGAAGTACTTAAACGCATACATATGCATCTCCCACGCATTATTCACTTCCCAGCCCTGACAAACGACTGTTATTTAATAAGCTCGAAAAAATGAAAACCTTGAATTAAACGCATTAAATAGCCTCTCCAAAAAGAGCAGACTCTCTGTGGCGGTGCTATCTGCTCTCTGAAGCCGCCCTATTAGTGTCTGAGCCTCTGCTATTCATTACATGCGGCAAATAAACTGGAGATAATGCAGCTTTCAGACGCCCCCACAATTCATCTCTCTGACATCTCCGCTCATTAATATTCATTACCGAGTGGCATTTTGACAAACAAACGCCCAGCTCGATGTTAAAAAATGCTGCGTATACGGCGGAGAAATCGGCCGGGTGTTCTGTATGATGTGCTGTGATTTATCGGGAGGTTTCTGGCCCCTGCGAGATCATGTACTCAACCGGGTCACACTGCCCTTCTTTATTCACAGCCTTTATTAATGCAAACAATGCACCGGCTCGATTAGTTTGCGGATAACGCCAGAGGTAGGTCAGCGATCCGTGGGTTTTCCAGTGATACAAAGGGGGGGAATTGACTGCCGCTGTTTATTTGCATTGTTTTTAGCACCCTTTTCATTAAAGGAATTATGCAAATCAGATAACGATGCACACAAAACAACCCGAGCCGAATGCCGTGTACATGGTGCAAGTCCTAATCTTGGTCACGATCGAACACAGTTTACTGAGGTTGAACAGCATCACTTCACAAAAGGGCTCGTTTATGAATAAGGCGCGATCAATAATGAGTCTCATTTACATAGAACAGGGGTGGTTAGTTCATTTAAATGCAGCGCAGCATTACTACAGCACATTTAGTTGAACTGGTTTGCTATGATGAATATTGCTGCATACACTTAAAAATACAAATAAATTAAAACTTGCTGCTTGTTAAAAGTACTTATTTCCCCTACTGCATTACTCTCATTCCAACTCATTTTAAATAAGTATTAAACACGTTACTAATTTTCCTCATAAAACATATTTCTAAACGCGCCATTTAATTTTTTTTTCTCCCGGATGTTGATAACAAACAAAGAAATGCATATATGCAAAGAAAACAAAAATACTATGTTATAGTCTGTTATGGCAGGGTTAGGACTTTGGAGTTACACCCCTACCCTTTATGAGTAGTGCCATGAGATTTGTAATGACCACAGCGAGTCAGGGCCTCAGTTTAACGTCTCATCCAAAAGACGTTACAAAAGACTTACTGACAGCATAGAGTCCCCTTCACTTTACTGGGGCATTAGGACTCCAGACTGCAGGTTGAGTGCCCCCTGCTGACCTCACTAAAACCACAGCTCTCTTAGCTTCAGTGAGTAACCGGTCCCGGGCTGCAGGGTGGCCATTATTGTGCAGGGTGGCCATTAATATGGCCATTATTGGACAACAGTGGTTTATTCAGAAGTCAATCAAGAGTGGAAAACATTCAGGGGGCTAATAATATTGACCTTAGTGTTTTTTTTTTTTTTTAATGTTAACTGCTTTTAATCCAGCCAACTTAATTAAATAATACTGTGAAAATGTCCATGCTCTGTTAAACATCACTTCAGACATATATTTAAAAAATGACATGTATTTAATAAATGCTGCAATTCTGTTTTAATTACAAATATAATTTGCATAAGTGCTGCCAAACCCCTCTGAAAAATTAAATATTTATACGCACCTTTTGCAAAACTGTAAGAATGCAAATAAATGAACCGAACAGTTTGCATTTATTAAGCTTTTTGACTTCAGTGAGTAAAGTAAAAAAAATATATATATACAAAGTTGAAAATACAGTTGAATTCAGAATTATTAGCCCCCCTGTTTATTTTTTCCCCCATGTTCTGTGTAACGGAGGGAAGATTTTTTCAACACATTTTAACCATAATAGTTTTAATAACTCATTTCTAATAACTGATTTATTTTATCTTTGCCATGATGACAGTAAATAATATTTGACTAGATATTTTTCAAGACACTTCTATACAGCTTAAAGTGACATTTAAAGGCTTAACTAGGTTTATAAGGTGAACTAGGCAGGTTAGGGTAATTAGGCAAGTTATTGTTTAACAATGGTCGGTTAGAGAGTCGGAAAAAAAAATTGCTTAAAGGGGCCAATAATTTTGTTCTTAAAATAGTTTAAAAAAAATTAACAACTGCTTTAATTCTAGCCGGAATAAAACAAATAAGACTTTCTCCAGAAGAATAAATATTATCAGACATACTGTGAAAATTTCCTTGCTCTGTAAAATATTAAAAAAGAAAAAAAGAATTCAAAGAGGGGCTAATAATTGACTTCAACTGTATTTTCAAAACCAAAACCTTTAGTTTGATTTTTTTCTGGTTGTTGAAATACATGAGTCATCATTTTGATTTCCACAATGTAAAATAAAATGGGGAACTTGCTGCCACAAAATTGTTGCACAAAAAAATACTTTGGCAATATTTTTTAACTATAATTTTCACTTAGTATGAATACAACTAAAACGAAACAGAATGAAATGTGTTGTAAAAGAATGATAATAAAAAATGCATGTATTTATATACAGTTCAATTAGTAGCCTTCCGGTGCAATATTTAAATTATTTAAAAATATCTCTCAAGTGAAATGTAACGCAATAGAAACATTTTCACAGTATTTCCTATATTTCTAACAGTTTTTTTTAATGAAAGTCTTATTTGTTTTTGGCTTATATGTTTTGGGGTTTTATATATACAGTTAAAGTCAGAATTATTAGCCCCCCTTTGATTTTATTTTATTTTAAAAACTTTGACCAAATAATGTTTAACAGAGCAAGGAAATTTTCACAGTATGTCTGATAATATTTTGTCTTCTGGAGAAAGTCTTATTTGTTTTATTTTGCATAAAATAAAAGCAGTTTTTAATAATAATAATAATAATAATAATAATAATAATAATAATAATAATAATAAAACATTTTAAGGACAAAATTTTTAGCCCCTTTAGGCATTTTTTTTTTTGATAGTCTACAGAACAAACTATCATTATACAATAACTTGCCTAATTACCCTAACCTGCCTAGTTAACCTAATCAACCTAGTTAAGCCTTTAAATGTCACTGAAGCTGTATAGAAGTGTCTTGAAAAATATCTAGTCTAATATTGTTTAGTTATCATGACAAAGTTAAAATAAATCAGTTAGTACAATTAAGTTATTAAAACTATTATGTTTAGAAATGTGTTGAAAAAAATCTCTGTTAAACACAAATTTGGGGGAAAAAAATATAAAAGAAATCAAATTTAACAGGAGGTCTAATAATTCTACAACGTTTTTCCCCCACTGAAAGATTGCATGTAAGATCCTTACAAGTGTTTCCGGAATTCATCCCAAAGTGTTGACAAGTACAACTGCTGCTAACAGAATGATGTTGTTATGAATTGCACAAACTGCTGACGCCAGTGCATCTTTGTGTTTATGTGTTTGCTGTTGCATCCACCAGTCTAAACAAAACCCCGTTTCCTCAGGCTCACAGAGCTGAGCCATTGCTTTATAAGACAATAATGGTTGTGATGGAGTGTCTCTATGACTTCAGGCTACACTTTTGCCTTAAAATGCTACAAATTACATTACACCAGGTGTTTGAGCACAAATAAGGCATTCTGATTGGGTGAGCTTTACTGCTGCGCCTAAACAAGCAGAACACAAAAAGTGCAGTAAATTACTGGTTCCAGAACAGGTTCCAGACGTGTGTTGAGAGTACATAATTCCACCATGTGCTTACGTACACGGTTTTATGGCTTGAAACTCCAGCTGTAATCCTGTAGAGTATACATAGCCAACCTCTGGCTCGCTAACAAACACAAGGAGAGGATGTTGTTTGGTTTGGATCCTGTCAAAGAGCCTTATAGAGGAATGAGCGCAATACAGTGGGGGAAGTATTGAAAAGTATTGAAAATGTCACTATTTTTCTCAGAAAACATATTGCTAAAGGAGAAAACATATTTCGAAAGTTTAAATTTTCAGTAGATGTTAACAACCAAAGAAATCTATGTAAAGAAAACAAAACTAGTTTTCAAATTAAGTTATTTGTAATAAAATGAAATGACGGAGGGAAAAAAAATAAACAGATGAGGGAAGGAAGGTGCAGAAATACACGGATAGCTCAGACAGCAGCTTTAATCTCAGCAATCCTTTGTCCTTTGTCTCTGTAAAGGAATATTAGCTGCTTCAGTCCAACATCTACATTAACAGGAGGATGAAAATGAAACCAGGGTGGACATTTTCAAGACAATGATGCAAAACACAGCCAATGAGACACTCTAATGCTTTCAGAGGAAGAAAATCAAGCTGTAGAATGGCCTAGCCTATATAAAATACAAAATAAAGATCAGATTTGATAGACACAACCCACAGAACCATCAAGATTTTTGTCTGTGACATGTGACTTCATTCTCCATATGAGAGGCATGTTTAAGCTGCAGTGCTTCCCACACATAGACTTTACTTGTGTGGGTCGCCTGGGTATATTAACGGCCGCCCAAGTATATTTGATGACATCTTTTTTTTCTTTTTAACTATTATTATCATTCTTTTACACGTGTTTTATATCTGCCCAAGATGGCCATGTAATGTTTTTAATAATATAAATAATGCAATTGATTAACCGGTTTTGTAGGCTACTGCTGATTGTGTGCGCAAGAACTGTCAACCGTCTCATGCCATACCTTCAACCCAGCCGTTTTTTCCGGGATTCTCCTGTATTTCACAGTTCTATCTAGATGTCAACCTATAAAGGTATTTTTCTGTATTTCTCCCGTATTTTCAGTCTTTCTATGAAGGGTGGCAATAAACATTAAAGAGCCGATACTCCATTTACGCAACCTATACCGCCGAACCACCAAAAAGATCTGCCTGTTCCCGGCATGGGGAGGAGCAGGGGATGCGGGGCTCACCACTGGAAGCAAGTGCTGAAGAGAGCCATCGCAAAGAGGCCAGGGGAGTCATCGTTATACGCCATGATGCCAAAACCTGCTTCCGTTCACTAAAGCAGGAGCAGAGCAGGAGACCACCCACAAAGCAAAATTTCTTTGGCCCAGCTCTGGCCCACACAATCAGGTTTTGCTTGGCCCACATGCCGCAGTGAATTACGGTACATGATTGGACCAAATCTGGCTTCCAGACAAGGGCCAAACACAGACCATATCTGGGCCAAGTCTCAGCCAAGTTAATAACTCATTACTGGGCCTGAACTGGGCCAGATAGGTTGGTGTGTCACGATTGCAATGAAATTGATAAACCCATGGAGTGATGCGCTTTAGGCACACTATGGGCACGCTTTTTCTCAAAGTGACCTGATTGGTAGAATTTTTTTTCTTTACTCAAAAATGATTTTAGTGTATTTTAAATGTGGGTCAAGACTGGCCAAACACACATGGCCCACTTATCAAATTTTTAAATCTGGGCCAAATACTACATTTTTCATCTGGCCCAAATCTTGTGTGCCGCCTTAAAGACGGTGCCACCTCTGCCAAACCCGGGCCATGTTTGGCCCACATGCTGTATGCCAGTGCCGGATGAATGCCTGCTGTGCCAGCTTTATGCCAAATCTGGGCCAGAATTCTTTGCTACTAGGGCAGGAATGCCACATGCCAGGAGAACCGCCACCGGACAGCAGAAGACGGACGTGTGTTTAGATTCCTTAACAGGGCTCCCAACACATCGTCAGATCTCTCAACTGGTGGAGGACCAGCGTGTCTGGAGAACAGAGCCCCAATTTTTTTTTTTTTTTTTTTTGCCTAGCTCTCCTCTCTCAGTCTACTCTGTCTTTCCTTCTTTTTTTTCCATCTCCTCTTCTCTCGGCCCATCTTATAGGTCTCGAAGATCATTACGCTGCCTACCACTGCAATTACATTTTAAACCTGTGAAAACTGCTGAGCTGCAATTACCAAAACAGTCCTATAAATAAAGTATTAAATACATTTCAATAGTTCAGTAGTTTTTTCTTGAGTCTTTCCGTTGTCATTACCAACGCAATCTCACGGCAATTCGTAACTTTTTGATTTACTGGCTAATTCGTATGAATTCGTACGATCTAATTCGTACATATTCAGTACAATTTGCTCATCACCCAATGATGGTTGGGGTTAGGGGTGGGGTTAGGTGCCACGCCTCCTTTTTAAAATCGTACATTTTTGTACGACTGAACTCGTACGAATTCGTATGAATTAGCCACTAAACTGACAAAACGTAAAATACTTACGTTTCCTCGTGAGTTCAGGTTGTCATTACACATAAATATTTTTTTTCTTTCAGATTTTAGTTTAATTTTTTTATGCTTGTATTGTTTGAGTTTTTACCAAAATCTGGTAAAAACTCCATGTCAACAGCTCTTTTAGAAATATTACACAGAGAAAAAAAACACGACGTGTTCAATACTTATTTCTCCCACTACATATAACCTGACTTCGCTGAGAAGGCCAGAAGAGGTCAAAGAAAAGAGGTGCTTTTTTCCATCATGCGCATGAATATAAAGTACTGCACTGCTGTAATATCAACCAAATTACAGCAAGACGCTTGCCTAGGATATAAAATACAGCCTTTAAGCTGAGTCCTGGAACATATTTCTTGTTTCCAGTTCAGAGAGAGAGAGAGAGATCTGTGTGACAGAAATAGAAGAGGAGGTCAAGTCTTGTCCGGGGAAACCTGATGAATGTTTCCTCTGTAGCACAAAACGGCAATAAAAAGCAGAACTCAAACAGATTCCTACATTTTTCTGAGGGATCTCCGCTGGTGTAAAACTTTCTGGGACATTCTGGGTGGTTCACCAAATCAGGGTTGCAGTTATGAAATCTCTCAGTCATGATGTATAATATACAATGCTGAGGTGTGGTCACAATTTCTAAGCAAAACTCAACCATTTTAGTGCCAATCTGTGCAATGTAGAGTTTTGCCTCATGCACTTTGTGGTTGAAATAATCTCGGCCTCACTTTACACTACCTGACAAAAGTCTTGTCGTCGATCCCAGTTGTTCGAGCAACAAATAACAACTTGACTTCTAGTTAATCATTTGGAAAAGTGGCAAAATATAAATTTTTCTGATGAATCATCTGTTGAACTGCATCCCAATCATCACAAATACTGCAGAAGACCTACTGAAACCCGCATGGACCCAAGTTCTCATAGAAATCAGTCAAGTTTGGTGAAGGGAAAATTATGGTTTGGTGTTACATTCAGTATGGGTGCATGCGAGAGATCTGCAGAGTGGATCTTTCTCAGATTTCACTCCCTGTAGCATCTGACATCGTGTACCTAACTCAGGACATGTGTCAGGGCTTCTACTGCCCTAATACACCTAAAACACGGACTGCCGTAAAACTCATCAATGGCAGGGTGGCGTTTTCTCTCATCAACGGTAGGGAAAGAGTTAAACGGAATCATTTATCAATCTGACGCATATCATAATACCAGCCATACATGTAAAGTAAAATGAATAATTCAGTCATGTTCTGAGGCCGTCATCCTTGAATCAGTCTCCTTCATTGTAAGCTGCTTGCTTTTTTGTCTGTTCTGTTGCTCCATTTGTTAGATGTTTGCTTCCACTTTCTTTTGCAGTCTGAAGCCCAATTCACACCGAGTCATCGAAAACTCGATTTGCACCAAAGGATGTCTAATCCCAACTTTGCATGACTTCACATGTAAATCACTTGTGCGTCATCCGCATCTGCTTACTTCACAGGCTGCAAAAGAGTTCCCCTTACTTTCAGGTAATGTTTGGCTTGTGAGGGCGCAGGTGAGACGTCATTTTTCGAGAGACACTTAAATGCATCATGTGCTCTGCGTATGCAACGTCTTTAAGTCATGTAAAACAATGAATTGCAAACTGAAATAAATATAATTTAATTATATGATTTAAAATTGGAGGTTTTATGAAATTATTGAATTTTTTTGCAAATATTTGCATTTAAATTAAGATTTTTTGTTGATTTTGCATTGGATTCAGCGTTCATTTTGCATTGGAAACCATTCTAGTGTTCGATTTACTCCAGCAAGAGTAAGCAATGACAGTAATATAAACATGCACTGATCTCTTACCTTTTCTGTCCTCACTGTAGGCCACTGTAGAGGGCACGAGGCCTTTGGGAAGCTCCTTGTTGGTGTTTTCCCTGCTTGCTGAGGAGCTCTTGTGTTTCAGGCATTTGGGGGCGTCCAAGGATTTGAGCTTCTTGGCATGTTTGGTGCCTTTGTAGTGGGCCAAAGCCTGGCTCTGGAAAACACAGAGAGGGCCAACCCGAGGAGAGGGCCAACCCAGACCAGGTGTTAGAAACAACAGACCACTGAGACACCAGCAAACAAGCTGCTGGAAGACATATAACCAGCGAACAGTGTATGTGTGTTTGTGTGTGCGTGTGTGTGTGTGTGTGTTGTCTGGATCTGCATCAAAATCTAACGACCTCCGTACATATGCAGAACCACTGGTGCTGTACAATGAAGAGGACACAAAACACACTAAACATAAAGCCATTAAGAAATGTTAAACAAATGGATATTTTATTATATTCAAAATAATAATAATAATATAAAAATCTAAAATAGAATAAAAAAATGTATATGACATAAATTATCAAATAAATAATACAAAATAGGTATAAATTCATGTTGAGGTCCAGAATTTCATTTAAAATAAATTATATAAATATTTATAAAAATAAATAAATAAAGATTAACTAAATAAATTAAATAAGTAAAAAAATAAAAATAAATAAATAGAGAGATAAGAAATAGCTAAATAAATAAAGTAAAAAAAATATGTAAAATAAATTAGTAAATGAACAAATAAATTAAAATACATAAAAAAAGTTAATTAAAAAAATAAGTAAAGTACAATAAAAAATAAAGTAACTTAAAAATGATCAAAATAAAAAATAAACAATTAAAATAAATAAATAAAATAAAATAAATAAGAGATAAATAAAAATTGTTAAAGTAAAATAAAGTAAGACAAAAAATAAAATTAATTTCATTAAAATAAATGAAAAAATGTAAATAAATAAAGTAAAATAAATTAAGTTGTTTTAAATAAAATTAAAAAATAAATTTAAATAAAGTTAAATAAAAAAATAATGTAAAACAAAAATGGAAAATAAAAATAAAGCAAATTAATAAAATAAACAAAAAAATAAATAAGTAAAATAACTACGTAAATAAAATGAAATAAATTAACTTATTGAAATAAATAAATTAAGTAGTAAATTAAATTTATTAAATAAAATTAAAAAATCAAGTAAAAAAATTAACACGGCAAAATAAATAAATAAATAAAATGCTGATTCAGTATGTCGGGACAGTGTTTTAATAAATATAATTTATAAATATAATATACTTAATATAACAACATCTTTAATACTTGTATATTTACATCTAAAATATGGTATTTACATTACATACAAAATAACATTTGCATGCTACTAATGTCATAATGTAATACGTACATGTCTTTGCTTGAGGTAAAAATAGAAACATCCTAAAGATAAATTTCATTAAACCCAGACTGCCATTAAATAATTAAATTATATGTTATAATTGTATACGAAACACAACTTTTGACATAATTACAATAATAATAAAACTATTTTGGTCAAAGTTTAACCTGAATTAACTGAATAGTTCATTAAGTAAATCACAATAAATAAATAAATGGCAATGTATTATTATTTTTCAAATGCATCTAAAGCCATTTAATAACCTAATAAACATTTGTCGTGTTAATGTTATTAATGTCTAATGTCTGTATAATGTCTATTAAAAATATCTGCCACAAAAATGTAATGTCTTCAAAAATCTGTCAATAAATATTGATTCATGATGATTAATTTTGTGATCTGGCATGCTTTAATTGTAGCAATCAAAGAGCACTGACGTCTGCGAATATGTGCAATCTATAATGAGCTTAATTTACATATAAAGAGATGTGTTTGTGAGGGAAAGAATGACAATGACTTTAATTAAATGTTAATTCAGCACATTTAGAGCTGGTTGAACTGGAATGATTAACTAATCAGCATTAAATGTCAGTAATTTGACTTTAAATTTCAGGCCATTGGCAAACCAGCTGCTCAATACTGAGGTTTATATAATGAAATAACAAAATATGAATCTGTTTTATTCCTTTTTACAGGTACATTTTACATAACATCAGTTGCATGTTAATGCAATATAAGCAAACGAAATCAACTCAGTGTTCAGTTTCCTGTATAAGGACTGATATATTTATGTAATGATTTTGTTTTTGAGAAAATTCAAATGAAATATTACACACAGTTGAGGTCAGAATTATTAGCCCTCCTGTTTATTTCCCCCCAATCACTGTTTAATGGAGAGCAGATTTCTTTAGCACATTTCTAATCATAATAGTTTTAATAACTCATTTCTAATAACTGATTTATTTTATCTTTGCCATGATGACAGTAAATAATATTTGACTAGATATTTTTCAAGACACTTCTATACAGCTTAAAGAGACATTTAAAGGCTTAAACAGGTTAATTAGGTTAACTAGGCAGGTTAGGGTAATTAGGCAAGTTATTGTATAACGATGGTTTGTTCTGTAGACTATCGGGGGGGAAATGCTTAAAGGGGCTAGTAATATTGTCCTTAAAATGGTTTTTAAAAAATTAAAAACTGCTTTTATTCTAGCCGAAATAAAACAAATAAGACTTTCTCCAAAAGATAAAATATTATTAAATATATTGTAAAAATTTCCTTGCTCTGTTAAACAACATTTAGGAAACATAAAAAAAAAAGAGGGGCTAATAATTCAGACTTCAACTGTATATACTACTACTACTACTACTACTACTACTATTACTACTACTACTACTACTACTACTACTACTACTACTAATAATAATAATAATAATAATATACACATAATTCTTTTTACTATAATTACAAAAATTACTTACATGCTAATGCATTATTATCAATATTTTGTTTCTTATTTATAATAAACAAAGACTTATTATAATATTATTATTAATTTATAAACAGTAAATTATAACTGATCATTTAATTTTAAATATTATAATACATTTTTTACAACATTATTAATTTATGAAAAAATAAAAGGTAGTATATATTACATTAAAAATAATTTGCCATTTCTTAAGTATTTATTTAATATTTATTTCAAATTTGTTATTATTTATTTTCATCTCACTTATACTCTCAAAACATCAGCTCTGGACCAATGTTTTTTGGAGTATAAGTGAGAGGATTTTTATTTTTTGTATTATTTATTATTATCATTCTTTTATAAAATAAATAATAATTAATAAAAATTATCTTAATAATATTTTTTTAAATTTAATTACTAATTATTAATACAAAGAAACAAAAAAAACTGTAGAAAAATGTACTAATATACAATAGTTATAAACATAACAATAAATACCAAAATATTCCTTTAGTAATATAATATTTACTACAAAATATTTTTATTTTATTTTTAAATATATAAAAATGCTAAGGTAAGGTAAGTTTGGTGTATATTGTTAGTTAAAAACAATAAATAAAAAAGATTTAATGTTAAAATATAAAATTAGATTGTTATTAATTTATAAAAAAAGAAAAAATATATGTGTGTGTGTGTGTGTGTGTGTGTGTGTGTGTGTGTGTGTGTGTGTGTGTGTGTGTGTGTGAGTGTGTGTGTGTGTGTGTGTGTGCGCGTGTGTGTGTGTGTGTGTGTGTGTGTGTGAGTGAGTGTGTGTGTGTGTGTGTGTGTGTGTGTGTGTGTGTGTGTGTGTGTGTGTGTGTGTGTGTGTGTGTGTGTGTGTGTGTGTGTGAACTAATGCTTTTGGATTTTAATGAGGGTAATGGAGTATTTTGTGTACAAAGGGGGATAAATGATATTATATAATAAATACCTACAAATACTCCTATATAAAATAATACACACATATTATAAGATCTAGATCTAATTATTTAGCAGTTGGTTAGTTAAAAACAATAATAATAATCTTGGATAGCATAATTATACCAAACTTAAATGAGTTGTTAGTCGAGTCTCCTGTTTGACAAGAGATTTTTGAAAGTCTTTCAAATCATTCAGGATGTTCCCTACATAGGCAGCAGACTGTCCAGTGTATCTGAGTGATGGTGTTAGTAAAGAGTCTGACAGATCAGAGAGGAGTCAGCGGGTGTGAGATGTTATTATCCTCCATGACACTGAGCCATACAAAAAAACTCCTGAAACAAATCTTTTAATAACCGCCGGCGAGATGTAGAGCTCTTGAAACTCTCGCTGCCTTTGGCTTTCACCTTCACTGCAGATTTATGATGGCCAGACCAAAACACTCACAGATGCCCTTGTTTACTGCTGGACAACTGTCTGAGGACACTGCACACCAATAAATACTACAGTCATTAATAGTAAACACCGTTCTAACATCTATTCTGAATGTACATACAGCTGAAGTCAGAATTATTAGCCCTCCCCTGTGTATTTTTCCCCAATTTCTGTTTAACAGAGAGACATTTTTTTCAACATTTCTAATCATAATAGTTTAATAACTCATTTCTAATAACTGCTTTATTTTATCTTTGCTATGACGACAATACATAAACTTTGACTGGATATATTTTAAGATCCTAGTATTCAACTTAAAGTGACATTTAAAGGCTTAACTAGGTTATCAAGGCAAGTTATTGTATAATGATGGTTTGCTCTGTAGACAATCTGAAAATAGCTTAAGGGGGCTAATAATATTGACCTTAAAATTATTATTATTATTATTATTTTTATTTAAAGCTGCTTTTATTCTAGCCGACATAAAACAAATAAGACTTTCTCCAGAAGAAGAAAAAAATCGTATAGGAAACGCTGTGAAAAATTCCTTGCTCCGTTAAACATCGTTTGAGAGACATCGTTTGATTGTTAATGAATTGTTAATGAATGATTAAATCACACTGAACTGAGCTAAACTGAACTGAACTGAACTTAAACACTAAAACCCGAACCACACTGTTCCAGTTACTATGACCTTTCATGTGAAGCTGCTTTGACACAATCTACATTGTAAAAGCGCTATACAAATAAAGCTGAATTGAATTAAATTGCCCCAGCAAAATGTCCTGTGAAATTAATGTAAATAAAATTACTGTAAACTGTGGTGTAAAAAAAGGACATTTAAATAATTAAATATGTTTTAAAAGTCAAGGCAGATGTACCAAATACACATATGCTAATATCAAGAACTAGAAAAAAAAAAAACATTTGTATAATTTGAATAAAATAAAACTATTTATTTCATACAAATACATATTAATTACTTATTTGTATATAAAAAATATAAATAGTGCAATAGTAGAGTGTTATTCTTAATTTTAATTTAATTTTATTACTTACTAAAATATATAAATACATAAAATTAAAAAAATATATACACTGGCTGGCCACTTTATTAGGTTCAACTGCTGGTTAAAGCAAATTTCTAAGCAGCCAATCACATGGCAGCAACGTTTAGGCATGTAGACATGGTCAAGACGATCTGCTGCAGTTCAAACCGAGCATCAGAATGGGGAAGAAAGATGATTTAAGTGACTTTGAATGTGGCATGGTTGTTGGTGCCAGAAGGGCTGGTCTGAGTATTTCATAAACTGCTGATCTACTGGGATTTTCACGCACAACCATCTCTAGGGTTTACAGAGAATGGTCTGAAAAAGAGAAAATGTCCAGTGAGCGGCAGTTTTTTGGGCGCAAATGCCTTGTTAATGCCAGAGGTCAGAGGAGAATGGCTAGACTGGTTCCAGCTGATAGAAATTCTATTCAATTCAATTCAGCTTTATTTGTATAGCGTTTTTACAATGTGGATTGTGTCAAAGCAGCTTCACATAAATGGTCATAGTAACTGGATCAGGGTAGTTCAGTTTTTAGTGTTTAAGTTCAGTTCAGTTTAGCTCAGTTAAGTGTGGTTTGAACGAGTCCAAACACTGAAGAGCAAATTCATTGATGAGTAGCTTTAACTTAGGCAACAGAAAATCAAATAACCAATCGTTACAACTGAGGTCTGCAGAAGAGCATCTCTGAACACGTCCAACCTTGAGGCAGATGGGCTACAGCAGCAGAAGATCACACCGGGTGCCACTCCTGTCAGCTAAGAACAGGAAACTGAGGCTACAATTCAGAACGGACAATTCACACAGGCTCACCAAGAGTCAGAATTTGGCATCAACAACATGAAAGCATGGATCCATCCTGCCTGGTATCAACAATTCAGGCTGGTGGTGGTGGTGTAATGGTGTGGACAATATTTTCATGGCACACTTTGGGCCCATTAGTACCAAATGAGCATCTCGTCAACACCACAGCCTACCTGAGTATTGTTGCTGACCATGTCCATCCCTTTATGACCACAGTGTCTCCATCTTCTGATAGCTACTTTCAGCAGGATGACGCTCCATGTCATAAAGCGCAAATCATCTCAGACTGGTTTCTTGAACATGATAATGAGTTCACTGTCAAATGGCCTCCACAGTCAACAGAGCTCAATCCAATAGAGCACCTTTGGGATGTGGAGGAACGAGAGATTTACATCATGGATGCGCAGCCGGCAAATCTGCAGCAACTGTGTGATGCTATCATGTCAATATGGTGCAAAATCTCTGAGGAATATTTCCAGTACCCTGTTGAATCAATGCCATGAATGATTAAGGCAGTTCTGAAGGCAAAAATGGGGTCTAACCCGGTACTAGTAAGGTATACCTAATAAAGTGGCCAGTGAGTGTCTATTACAATAAATTCCAATAATGTTTTCTTCTGGAGAAAGTCTTATTCCTTTTAGTTCGGCTAAAATAAAAGCACTTTTTAATGTTTTTAAAATATTTTTTTCGGGAAAACTGTTGATCAATGAGTTACCTAATTACCCTAACCTGCCTAGTTAACCTAATTAATCCAGTTAAGCCTTTAAATATCACTTTCAGCTGAAAACTAGTCTCTTGAAAAATATCTAGTCAAACAGTATGTGCTGTCATCATGGCAAAGATAAAAGAATCAGTTATTAAACATTAGTTATGTTATTAGTCACGTCAAACTGCATTCAGGATTCTTTTTTTTATTTGTTAATTATCCAATCATCATATATATTATTTATTACTATCCATTACGTTGCATTTTGGATCATAGTCTCCTGTCAGTCTTCATCCCATCTGCTCCAGCATTATTTACAGCTACTCTGTGTCTCTCACTAAAACTGCTGTTTGTTTGCCAGAGCCAATTTTGACTCACACTGGCGTTTGTTGAGCGTTCAGTTCGAGATCTTGGCGAAGAACATATTTCACGCTTGCATTCCTCTCCGGACATCTTTTTTTTTTACAATGCCAGTCTGTCAGAGAGAACGTTCGGGCCAGATTTACCTTCACGAGAAGCAATAAGACGCTGTGACAGATCACCCTTGCTTTGATATATTGTATTTTGTACAAATAGCAGCGCTGGATATGGATCATAATCATATAGATGTATATCAGGGGGGGTTGTGAGCAACACATCATTTGAGCGGGACGCTGTTATGAAAATGGCTTTAACACGAAGATGAATGAGATGTTTTCTGATGTTTCCTGTCAGCCAATCACAGGCTGTAAAGCAGAGACATGGATAAATGTCATGTGAAATCTGGGACGCAATCAAGCGTTGATTAAAAGCATGATGCGGAAGAGCTGATGCCTATCCAGAGACACCCAGACCTGCCAGACTTTAACTGAGACGGACACCTGCAGATAAATGACACCATCAGTCAGTCATGGAGGACGGAAATTACAGAAACTGAGTCTGAGTTTGGGAGGAAAAGAAAGAAAGAGCTGGAGCTTCTCTCTACTCTTACATCATATATACTGTATTTATGAAGCATACAGCTAAAAAAACACATAACCAAGTGTCTCAAATTTAATATACATGCATGAGTCCACATATGTGCTAAATGAATAGATGTTCATTTGCAAATGAATGAATGAACTAATGAATGATTACATGTATAAATAAACAAATGAATGATTAAACTAATAAATGACTCAATCAAACACTGAAATGAATAAATAAACAAACTAATAAATAAATGATTGAATATATAAATGAATAAATGAATCATTAAACAAATGACTCAATGAATGAATAAATAAATCATCAAAATGATTGAATAAACAAATTATTGAATAAACAAATCAACGAATAAACTAATGAAAAAATTAATTAACAAATCAATGAATAAATGAACGATTAAAAGAATAAACCAATAAATGATTAAACTAATAAATGTATCAATCTATCATTGATTTATTTATTCATTTTGATGAATGAATAAATCAATGAATGAATAAATGAATTAATATATAAATAAATAGATGAATGAATAAAGGACTGAATGAATAAATGAATGACTCAACGAATAAATGAATCAATGAATCAATCATCAAAATAAGTGAATAAGCAAATTAATGGGTAAAAAAATGAGGAATAATTAAACGAATGAATGAATGAATAAACTAATGAATAAATTAATAAACAAATTAATGAATAAACAAATGGATGATTAAGTGAATAAACTAATGCATGATTTAACTAATGAATGAATCGATCATCAAAATGAATGAATGAGCAAATGAATGAATAAATGATAGAATAAACTAATAAATACATTAATAAACAAATAAACGAATAAACAAATTTATGATTAAATGAATACAAAATGAATGAATGAATAAACTAATGAATGAATCAATCAATCATTGAAATAATTGAATAAATGAATGAAGGAATCATTCAAAGAAATGAATGAATAAATAAATAAAGGAATAAATGAATGAATGATTAAATATATGAATGAATGTATAAACAAATTATTGAATAAAAGAATGAATAAACTAATGAATAAATGAATAAACAAATGAATAAAGAAATGAATGATTAAAAGCATGGTTGATTAAACTAATCAATCATCAAAATGAATGAATAAATGAATATACAAATGAATGAATTAATGAATGATTGAATAAATAAATAAATGAATAAATGATTGAATAAACAAATGAATAAAATAATAAACACATGAATTCATGAATTGATAAACAAATAAATGAACGAATGAATGAATGAATGAACCAATCAATAAATCAATGAATAAAGGAATAAACAAATGAATCAATGAATTAATGAACGAATAATTTAACAAACAAATGAATGAATAAAAAATGAATGAATAAACTAATTATTATATAAATAAACGAATGGGCGACACAGTGGAACAGTAGGTAGTGCTGTTGCCTCACAGCAAGAAGGTCGCTGGTTCGAGCCTTGGCTGGGTCAGTTGGAGTTTCCATGTTCTCCCTGCGTTTGCTTGGGTTTCCTCCGGGTGCTCCGGTTTCCCCCGCAGTCCAAAGACATGCAGTATAGGTAAATTCGGTAGGATAAAATTGTCCATAGTGTATGAGTGTGAATGAGCATGTGTGGATGTTTTCCAGATATGGGTTGCGGCTGGAAGGGCATCCGCTGCGTAATCACATATGCTAGAAAAGTTGGCGGTTCATTCCGGTGTGGCGACCCCGGATTAATTAAGGGATTAAGCTGAAAAGAAAATGAATGAATAAACGAACGAATAAACGAATGAATGAATGAATGATCGAACGAAAGAATGAATGAACGAATGAACAAACTAAAAAATAAATCACTGGATGAATGAATGAATAAATGAATGAATGAATGAATGAATGAATGAATGAATGAATGAATGAAGGAAGGAAGGAAGGAAGGAAGGAAGGAAGGAAGGAACAAACGAACTAACGAACGAATGAACGCACGAATGAATGAACGAACAAACTTTAAACATGGTAAAAAAATAAGCTATATAAACTGTTTTCCAAATACAAACCTAAAATAAATAAAAGGTAGGTTAAATGCATATCTAAAATATAATAAATACATATGATAAACTATAAATAACCATAAAGTGGCCAGTGGTCATTAAACGCATGGCACTGAAGAGCTGTCATGCTGACAGGCAATAACGAAGATGGGCATCTGCAACGGGACACAGTTAAATGACACTTTCCATCAATCACACTGAAAGCAAATTAGAGCCACAGTCGCCGAGGTTGGCAGGCACAGAGCAAAAGCACTTCAAGAACTAACCAGGTTTTCTCTCCCCCACCATTATAAATGGCATTTATAATTCAAACACCCAGAAGAATCCATAACCAAATGTCTCATATTCACACAGACCTGTGGCGAAGTACGAAAACCGAATGTGATTATTAGAAGTTTCTGGACTCTGTAACTCTACAGAAGCCATTTAATTTTGGGAAAATGTGTTGCGTAAAAGCTTCCCGGAGCTGATTGGAAGCTGCAGCACAAACGACCAATGATAATGAAGTACAGCGTGATCTGAATGCATAATGTCTCCCAGACGATCTTGTGATTGGCTGCGGAAGAGCAAAGTGAGCTGTGAATGGTCAACGGCAGTCCTGCCCCCTCCTACTGTCACATGCTACTGAATGAGCTGTGATTGCAACTGTCTTGTGGAAATCAGAGTTTAATATTAGACGGCGATGCTGTGAATGACCAGCTAATAGAGAGGATATGGGCAGGGTGGTTTTTAAATAACAATATTTGGATTAAATTGCAGGCGGAAGTTGTGCTGAATTGAAATTGATAAGAGATGGATGAGGGATGGAAATTATAAATGGTTCTCTCAGCCTTTTCAAAGTCACCTTCAGTGAACTGGAGGCGTCAGTGGATGATCTATTGTCTCAATATTATAAGAGATGAGTTATGGCTGTATATAATGTATTATGATAATAAAAACTTTCCAATATATGGACACGACTTTTTTACTTGGCTTTCAAATAAATACTTTAGGTAAAGGCTGAATGATTCTCAGGATGACTCTTATGAAGCGGATCTTTAGAGTGAATCAAACACAAAGCATAATCGGTTTAGTCCAGCACGTTAAACTGAAGATTCTTAACTTACTGTGTACCATAGTTATGATTAGTTACCATAGTTACCATAACTATAGTTATGATTGTTATGAAGTGGCAAACCCAACAATGTAGTTTGCTTATCTAATGGAAAATGCTCTTTTAAAATGTTGTTTTTTTAAATTAATCTAACATCTGCAGTGAAACCAATGTAGTTTGATTCGCATAAACTGGTTCTTTACACTGTAGTGAATTAAACACATACATTTTACGGATGTAGTCTAGTTCTGGAAACCAATGACCCCTTTGAACAAGTTCTTTTTAGTGAATCAAACACATACAATGCAATCTATAGCCCCTTTCACACATACAGACCTTTCCGGAAAATTTCCGGCAATTTTCCGGAAAGGTTGTATGTGTGAACAGGTCCTTTTTGAAAATACCGGTAAATTCGTTCTGGCTATTTTCCGGAAAGAGAAGTTGTAACATTACCGGCAATTTGCCGGAATGCTGCACTGTGTGAATGCAGAAGGAAGATTGCTGTAATAAGCGCGTGCACGTCTAGAACATGCTGACGTGAGACGTCTGCTTTAGCCAATCACAATAGTCAGACGCATTTACGTCCGCGCGGTTTGTGAGAATAAAAGCCTTTGAATATTTTTTCCAGACACATTTAGCTGCTAGAAGTTAGTCAGATCACGTTTATATGTTCTTCTTAATGCCAACTGTGTAAATAATCATCGATGAGATGCTTATGATAAGCCGCTGTTTGTTTACCTTCAAGCTTTGCGTGTGCCTGTGAAACAGCCTGTGAGCGTCAGCACACGCACATATTATGAACATCTCGACATGCGAAAGTGATCCTGCGAAAGTTGTTCACAATATTGATCATCCACAGAGTTTGTAATTTAGTCAAATGTTTACAAATACAAGCGCAGCCGTTTAAAGCTCATTTGTGGTGAATGATGTCAAAATTTACCGGTACTTTGGAATGGATGTGTAAACGTTTTTTTCCGGAAAATTTCTGTAACGTCCTCGCCTGTGTGAACAGCGCTTTTTTGAATATACCGGTAAAGTCGTTTCAGAAATTTTCCAGATATTTACCGGTATCACTGTGTGAAAGGGGCTAATGTAGTTGGATCTTAGAAACAATTGACTGTCAAGATTGTTTTTGTCTGCATCCCCAAAATTCTGCACTTATATAAATTATAAAAAACTATTACCATAAACAATGTATTTTGGCAAATGATTGAGCATAATCTTAAATTCTAGACTTTTTATTTTATCCATATGATATGTTTTACCACATTGCACAACCCATTTGTAAGGATTAGTAAATAACGGCAGTAATTTCAATTCTGAAACCTATTTCTTGATGCTTCATGAACCGATGCACTGCAGATGAAAGTTATTATCTTCCTAAAACAACTACCACATTCAATCAAAGGAATTAAACTACCTGTAATTTCTACTTTATTATTTTCTCCTGACTGCACAGTGTAATTACATTCATTCCTTCCACACGGCTTCAGTGAGTATCTTCAGTTTTGATTTAAACTCACCTGCGAGTTAAACCTCAGATGGCAAACGCCACACGACATTGCTTTTCTTTTTGAGGGGGCCGAAGTGCTGATCGTGTGATGCAAAACAGCTTTCTGAACTGCATTCATCTGAGGAGAGAAGAGAGGGAAGGAAAAAGGAGATTTATTGAGATATATCTAGCTGCAGACCCACACACATTTCAGACCACTAGATATAGATCACTAAATCTAGACCATTAGATCCTGACCATTCAATCCAGACCCCTAGATCTAGGCACCTAGAACCAGACATCTAAATTAAGACCCCTACATCCAGACCACTAGATTTAGACCAGGGGTGCTTAAACCCATTTCTGGAGATCTACCTTCCTGCAGAGCTTTGCTGCAACATTGATCAAACACACCTTTACACACCGTCTTTAATTACCAAGAACTTCTTTAAATCCTTCTTGTTTGGCTAAGCTGTGTTTGATTTTGGTTTGAAATGAACTCTGAAGGAAGGTAGATCTCTTGGTACAAGGTTGATCACCCCTGACCTTGAACACTAGATCAAAAACACCAGATTCAGACCACTTGATCCAGAACCCTAAATCCTGACCACCAGAACCTGACCATTAGATTCAGATCACAAGATCCACACCCTTAGATCCAGACCATTAGATCCACAAAACTACATCCAGAACCCTAAATTCAGACCACTAGAAATTGCCCACTAGATCCAAACTCCTAGATTCAGACCACTAGAAGCTGACCACTAGATCCAGAACACTCGATCCAGATCACTAGATCCAGACTCCTAGATCCAGAACACTAGAGCCTGACCACTAGATCCAGACCCCTAGATTCAGACCACAAGAACCTGACCACAAGATCCAAACCATTAGAAATTGAGCACTAGATCCAGACCACTGGATCCAGACCACTAGAGCCAGATAATTAGAACCTGACCACTAGATCCAAACCATTAGAAATTGAGCACTAGATCCAGACCACTGGATCCAGACCACTAGATCCAGATAACTACAACCTGACCACTAGATCTAGACCCCTATATCCACACTACTAGATCCAGACCATTAGATCTAGACCCCTTGATCCACACTACTAGATCGAGGCCATTAGATCCAGACGCCTAGCTCAAGACCACTAGATCTAGACCAGGGGTGCTTAACCCTGTTCCTTGAGATCTACCCTCCTGCAGAGTCAAAGTGTGTTTGATCAGAGTTGATCAAACACACTTGTCTTTAATTATCAAGAGCGCCTTTTGATCTTTCTTAGTTGGGTCAGCTGTTTTGGATGTCTAAAGTTTTGTTTCCAGGAACAGGGTTCAGCACCCCTGATCTAGACCATTAGATCCTAAACACTAGATCCAGACCAATAGATCCAAGGCATTAGATCCAGACCATATGATTCACACCACTGAATCCAGACCACTAGATCCAGACCACTAGATCCAGACCACTAGGTCCACACCACTAGATCCAGGCTGGGGTGAACTATTTACGGATAACGACATTATTTATATACACACTATTTATTAACAATGCACAAAATCCTACAAATGCATAATTTGATATTTATTGACATTCATTTTGATCAATGTAATGAACCACAATCAATTATGTAGGTTATGATGAGAAATTTAGTTCATGTTTGTTCAACCTATTGTGTTTTGTTAATGTTCACAAATTCCCCAAACCTGAACCTACCCTTTACAACAGGGGCCATCAATCTAGATCCGCTACATTCAGACCACTAGAACTAGATCATTGGGTCCACATGACCAGATCCAGGACACTAGATCCAGACAATTTGATCAACACCACTAGATGCAGGCCACTAGATTAAAGCCAAATGATCCAGGCCACTAGATCCAGGCCACTAGATTAATGCCACTAGATTAAGGCCACTAGATACACATCACTAGATCAAGGCCACTAGATTCAGACCCTTATATCCACACTATTAGATCCACACCACAATATCCAGGCCACTAGATTAAGGCTACTAGATTCAGGCCACTAGATTCACACCACTAGATCCACACCACTAGGCCCAGGGTACTAGATTAAAGCCACTAGATCCAGACCCTTAGATCCACACTATTAGATCCACACCACTAGATCCAGGCCATTATATCCAGACCACTAGAGCCAGGCCAGATTCAAGCCACTATATTTACAGCTCTAGATTCAGGCCACTAGATCCCCTCCACTAGATCAAGGCCACTAGATTCAGACCACTAGATCCACATCACTAGATTCAGACCACTAGATCCACACCCCTAGATCCAGGCCACTATATCCAGACCACTAGATCCACACCACTAGATCCAGGCCACTAGATCCAGGCCACTAAATCCATGCCACTAGATCCACATCACCAGATCCAGGCCACTAGATCCAGGCCACTAGATTAAGGCCACTAGTTCCAGGCCACTAGATCCGGGCCATCCAGACCACTAGAACCAGACCATTAGATCCAGACCTCTAGATCCAGGACACTATATCCAGGCTGGGATGAACCATTTATGTATAATATTGGATCAGTTGTGGCTTTGTATTGTTAAATGAGCAATCCCAAGAGTCTTGACATTATTTATTTATACAATATATATTTACATTAACATTTACATTTACATTTACATTTAGTCATTTAGCAGACGCTTTTATCCAAAGCGACTTACAAATGAGGACAAGGAAGCAATTTACACAACTAAGAGCAACAATGAATAAGTGCTATAGGCAAGTTTCAGGTCTGTAAAGTCTAAGAAGGAAAGTATTAGTAGTATTAGTTTTTTTTTTTTTTTGGGTACAGTTAGTGTGATATTCAGAGAGGCAATTGCAGATTAAGAAGTGAAGTGGAGACTAAATAGTTGAGTTTTTAGTCGTTTCTTGAAAGTAGCTAGTGACTCTGCTGTTCTGATGCAGTTAGGGAGTTCATTCCACCAGCTGGGCAGATTGAACGCGAGCGTTCGCGAAAGTGATTTCTTCCCTCTTTGGGATGGAACCACGAGGCGACGTTCATTCACAGAACGCAAGTTTCTGGAGGGCACATAGATCTGCAGAAGTGAGAGCAGATAAGGAGGAGCAAGGCCAGAAGTCACTTTGTAGGCAAACATCAGAGCTTTGAATTTGATGCGAGCAGCAACTGGCAGCCAGTGCAAACGGACTAGCAGCGGAGTGACATGTGCTCGTTTAGGTTCATTAAAGACCACTCGTGCTGCTGCGTTCTGGAGCAGTTGAAGAGGCTTGATAGAGTTAGCTGGAAGCCCAGCTAGTAGAGAGTTGCAGTAATCCAGTTTGGAGAGAACAAGAGCTTGAACAAGGAGTTGAGCTGCATGTTCAGACAAGAAGGGTCAGATCTTTCTGATGTTATAGAGTGCGAATCTGCAAGATCGAGCAGTTCTAGAAATGTGGTCAGAGAAGTTTAGTTGGTCATCAATCGTTACTCCAAGGCTTTTCACCATTTTGGATGCAGTAATGGTTGCCCCATCCATCTGGATTGAAAAGTTATGGTGTAGAGTCGGGTTGGCAGAAACTACAAGCATTTCCATTTTTGCGAGGTTCAGCTGAAGATGATGATCTTTCATCCAGTGTGAAATATCCAACAGGCAGGCTGAGATGCGAGCTGGAACCGAGGGATCATCAGGATGAAAAGAGAGGTATAGCTGGGTATCATCAGCATAGCAGTGGTAGGAGAATCCATGTCTCTGGATGACTGGTCCTAGAGATGATGTGTAGATGGAGAAGAGAAGTGGCCCAAGAACAGAGCCTTAGTGGCCCAAGAACAGAGCCAAGAACAGAGCCTTACAGAGAGATACTCACAATGCACAAAATACTTAAACTCCGCAAGACACTTGCGCTCCAAAGTTTACCCATTTCTGGTCTAAACCCACCCAACCCTAAATCTACCCATTACAGTAATATAATAAAAAAGTATTTATTGTTGTACAGCATCACAAAAATTATGCTACATTTCTATGCACATTGTCAATCAAAGTACTCGTGGCGTAAGTCTCTCTCACTTGAAACCCTGAATCTAGTGTGTGCTGAAACGTATGGGTCTGCAGCTGGATATTATTGGTTTTATTAGCCTCATTCAGCGCAGCGGCACGATGAACGTCAACTCTGTTACTCATCGGTCGGCATGATAAAAATGTTGCCCCCGGCGGATTCACCGCAAACACGACTTGTGGTTGTGGAGCGAATGCACAGTCTGGAACATGTTAAAGGCCAGCGATTTTCACACACACACTCTTCAATCAGCGCAGCGGGACAGACGAGGGAAAACAAACTCCACGAGGACTTCATGAGAAGCCAGATGCAAATTATACACTCCGAAAGGTCTGATGAAATCACAACAGTCTGCATTTGGAGTTGTGCATATCATATGAGCAACAGATCACAAAATGAATATAATTATTTTTAAATGCTAGCAGTTCTAATATATTGAAAGTCTGAACAGAATGTGAAAGGACTGCTTGTGGATTTAATATCTTGTCTGTTGTTTATTAATTTTATTGTCAAACCCAATGTCGTATTGAGGTCTGGTCAAACAGGATATGACACCATTCAGATAGTCTTTCTCCCACTCTGACCCAGACGAGCTTGTGAAATCACACTGATACTCTCAGATATTGCCTGCTGCATTCATTGGTCTATTTATCAGATAAATATCTGCCTCCTGCTTCCTCCTCAAAAAAAAAAAAAATTAAATAAATAAAAAAAGTGATATCATATATTTTTTAATATACCTAAAACTAAACATCAACACATGCTTTTACATTACTTTCCCTAAAAAGTAACATATTTACTTTCCTTGGTCACACCAAGGAATTTTATTTTAATGCACAATACACTATTAACAAACTATTAAAGAAGACTTTTAGCTCAACAAATTACTAATTTTCTGCTTATCAATAGTTAGTAAGGTAGTAGTTATATTTAGGTACTGGGTAGGATTAGGGCTGTAAAATAAATTAAAATAAACAGTTAATATCTTAATAATAGGCAGGTAGTAAGTCATGAAGTGCTGTGAAATGTTAAAATAGATGTGATCAAATGATTAATCACATCCAAAATAAAAGTTTGTATTTACATAATGCATGTCTATTTAGTGTGTATAAATATGTCCCAAATGATGTTTAACAGAGCAATTTGTCACAATATTTTCTATAATATTTTTTCTTCTGGAGAAAATCTTATTTGTTTTTTTTAGGCTAGAATAAAAGCAGTTTTATTTTATTTATTTTTTTAGACATTTTAAGGTCAATATTACAACCCAGGCTTAATCTGAAAATGTACCCCATATACATTTTTGAAGAACGCCAATTATGTCCCAGTAGCTACGTTTTTGTGTGCGCTTTTTGAGGTCTCAAAATTGTCTTGCGAGTGCCATTTGCGCCTGCTCATGTAAATCCACCAGAGGCTGCTGTCGACTGACTCACTGACTGACAAATCGACTGACCCTTTTAACTTTAACAACAAGCATGTCAATCTTTTCTCTTCTTCTGTGTTACAAGCGGGTGTCAGAAGCTTTAAGTTGGGTAGCGTCATCTAACATCAAGGAGTGATTTTGCATAGTCATCTGCTCGACGTCAATGAAAAATCGCTTGGGTTTGAATCTGAAAAAACGTCTCGGAAAGCACTGACGATAGACGCAAACAAAAAACATCCCAGTGTGTACGAGCCTTTACACCAGTCTGAATACATCATAGCCGAATCCAATTCTTCAGTTTGTCATGGTGGCATGAATTAAATTTTTCTGAATGAAAGTGAAAATGCCAAACTGCAGTTAAAGTCGACAAATTAAAAATGAAACACAAAATTACATTAAACTCCAAAGGAAACATGGACAGTGTGGTGATGCAATGACATTAATCTAATTATGTGCTATAACATGTAAAATAGGATCATGAAAGGAACATTCAAAAAGCAACTCATAAACACCTTAATCATAATATTGTCTTACTTAGATTAAGGCAAATATTTGATTAATGATGCCCATGAAAACGTAATCAATGACTCACCAGGGCAACTAACAGGGGTAACCCTTACAATTAACATGGTTGCACAAGAGGACAACAGCAAGAAGTAACATAGAAAACAAAACAGGGTCAGACACATACTGGGCTGGGACTGTAACAATTAGAAATGAGTTATTAGAACTATTTTGTTTAAAAATGTGTTGGAAAAAAAAAAAAATTGGGGAAAAGTCTATTGTATATAGACACAAAATAAATATGGACAGTACACATATACAATTAAAGTCAGAATTATTAGCCCCCCTGTTTATTTTTTTCCCCAATTTCTGTTTAATAGAGAGAAGATTTATTCAACACATAGGGATCACATAGGGCTAATAATTCTTCAACTGCAGGTATTATCTAAACAAGCTTTTATTTTGGATGTGATTATACACTATTTATCTTTTGACAGCCCTAATATTCCTTTTTTTCCAAAAACTGCTTAGAATGATCCCCCATTTCCAGTCGCTTTCTTCTCTAATGTCTATTCTGCGAAGGTTTCATCTAGTTGAACCTGCCGCAGACAGATGTCAGCTCCACCGCCGTGTTACACAAGCAGAAAATCACTTTCAATTCAGCATGGTCTTCTGCGGCCAGCGCTAGATCAGCCATATGAGGCTTCTAAATCAATTCCACTTCAAGCCCTGACAACTGACATGCAGTTCAGAAACCTGATACGCTTTTCTTTAGTAGACGACATCAGGACAATCAGTCGCAGTAAGTTATAGTCTGATGTCGATTTCACACCTTGTTCGTGCCATATTGCTGCCACATGTACATCTGAAGTCAGAATTGTTCGCCCTCCTGTGAATCCCTTTTCAAATATTTCCCAAATGATGCTTAACAGATTAAGGAATTGTTGACAGTATTTCCTATAACATTTTTTTCCTCTAGAAAAAGTCCTATTTGTTGTATTTCAGCAATATTTTTTAAAACTTTAAGTTCAGAATTATTAGACCCCTTAAGCCACAGGTGTCAAACTCAGTTCCAAAAGGGCCGCAGCTCTGCACAGTTTAGTTCCAACCCTAATTAAACACACCTAATCAAACTAATTGAGTCCTTCAGGCTTGTTTGAAACCTACAGGTAAGTGTGTTGGAGCAGGGTTGGAACTAAACTGTGGAGGGCTTCGGCCCTCCAGGAATTGAGTTTGACACCCCTGCTAAGCAATATACAGCGGGTACGGAAAGTATTCAGAACCTCTTTTATTTTTTACTCTATGTGTTTTAATTTTTACTCCATGTTTTATTTTTTACTCTATGTGTTTTAATTTTTACTATACATATATATATATATATATATATATATATATATATATATATATATATATATATATATATATATATCTATATATATATATATATATATATATATATATATATATATATATATATATATATATTTTTTTTTTTTTTTTTTTTTTTCATTTAACCAGATAAAAACCCATTGAGATCAAGAGCGCTGTGATAAACAGAGTTTAAAGGCTAAAGACATATTGTTGAAGCATTCAAATATAAACGTCACTATAGTCAAGCACTGGTAAAAATGTTGCAGACACCAAATGTTTACGAGCTGTAAGAGAAAAGCAGGATGCATTTCGATAGTAAAACCCAAGCTTAACTCTCAATTTTCTAATCAAATCTTCTACGTGTTCTTTGGAGGAAAGCTCTGGACACTAATTATTTGGCAGTGGTTAATAATGGTTGGTTCTGCACAGGAGTGGAACAATTTGTGAAAATCATTCATTTGGATTTACATTTAAAACCAATTTTAGATCCTGAAGACGAGACTGAACAATATTAAAAGCAGACAGTAAAAATTATACAGCCTGAGAAAGTGAAAAAGAGCAACAATAAATCACTGTATCATCAGCGTACAAATGATAAAAAGCATTTGGAAGGTTGTCGCACAAGTTAATTAATGTTGATAGAAAATAATATAGGCCCAAATAGGCACCTCTAAAGATAAAGAAGTTAAGCTAGCCATATGGACACAAAAATAAACCATCATATGATGATTTCCCTAAATACCATAACCTGGTTAAGCCTTTAAATTGCGCTATAAGTTAAATTCTAGTATCTTAAAAAAAGTCAATTATTATTTACTGTCATCATAACAAAGATAAACAAATATTAGTTATTAGAGATGAATTATTAAAACTATTATGTTCAAAAATGCGTTAGAAAAAAATCTCTCCGTTAAACAGAAATTGGGGGGAAAATATACAGGGGCGCTAATAATTCTGACATCTACATGTGTGAAATGAGCGTGAGAAATACCTCAAAACCGTATCTGAAAATGTTACATAACATAATTGCAGCACAAATCTCCATCCACTGCTCAAAAAGAGAAGGAGATGGAGCTTAAAAACTGCAAGATGGGTGCAAGTTTTGGAGAAACTCCAGCTGGCCGGTGCTGGGAAATCGAGCAAACAATGCAGGAAGCGAAAAAATGAGCAGGGAGAAGAGAAAAGGAGATGAACCATCTGTGCGCGGTGATGACCTCGCGCTTCAAACACGCCGGGGATCAGCGAGGAAATGCTGCTTCTCATTAAGAGCATTTACATGCACAATAAAACCATCACAACTAGTCAACAACACAAGAGGTCCTGTTAATACCCTGCTTATATTGTATGATGTTTTCAAACCGCCAGGGGTTTCTGGGATTTTGACGTCAATTCATTGTGCATGGTTTTTGTTTTTGAAGTTGGTAATTGTACAGAGATATTTTAAACTCAATTCACAGATAAAAGAAACAAAAACCTAAGTTTTACACAGCGAATGCCTTTCTAGCTGCAACCCAGTTCTGGGAAGCATCCACACTCCCATTCACACACATACACTACAGCCAATTTAGTTTATTCAATTCACCTATAGTGCACTTATAGTGCATGTGTTTGGACTGTGGTTGAAACCTGAGCACCTGGGGGAAACCAACGTCAAAATTAGGAGAGCATGCAAACTCCATACAGAAATGCCAACTGAGTCGAAACAGTGACCTTCTTGCTGTGAGGCGACAGTGCTAACCACTGAGCCACCATTCTTGAATATTGCATCTTTACAATCAGGAACTCATTCAAATCCACAAAATGCAGGTCGTCCATGAAAGACAAGTACAGGAGAGCACAGGACGATGTGGAGAATCTCCTAAAACACTGTGGATGGAACTGATCACAGTTCAGCTGAATAGGACAATGATTAGTCTCAATTTTATTTTTCTCCCTTCTGTATAACAAAAATGGGACTTTTTTGAGACTACACTCAATTATGTAAGAGGTTAGCAATTGTTTATAAATGCAGCTCCTTCCGGTTAGAATACTCTTTAGTCTATGCTGAAATGAAAATGCTGGTGTTTTTGGATAAAATAAATTAATAAATTAAATATTTTTTTATTAAAAAAATATATATATATATACAAAATAAAATAATTTAAATTTAAATTAAAAATAATATAAAAATATGATTAAATGAAATAAAAAATAAAATATAACATAAAATATAAAAATTAAAATATTATAAAAATAAAATAAAAACTAAAATAAAAAATTAAATAAAATATAAAAAATAAATACAAATAAAATAAAAAATATAGAATTCAATTAATTTTAAATTAAATGTATATAAGAAATAAAAATAAATAAACAAACTATAAAAAAATGTAATAAAATAAAAAAATTATTAAATTAATATAAGACATAAAAATTTGTTAAAATATAATAAAAACTATTCCCAAAGATGGGTTGGATCTGAAAGGGCATCTGCTGTGTAAAACATGTGCTGGATAAGTTGGCAGTTCATTCCGCTGTGGCGACCCCGAATTAATAAAGGGACTAAGCCGAAAAGAAAATGAATGACTGGAATAATAAAAAATAAAATGAAATATAAAACATAATAAAAAATTAAATGAAATATAAAATATAATAAAAAATAAAATTAAATATAAAATACAAAAAAATATACAAAGAAATATAAATTATAATAAAAATACAAAGAAATTAAATATAAAATATAATAAAAAATAAAATGAAATTGAAAATAAAATAAAATACAAAAATAAAATACAATACAAAATTTTATTAAATCTGGAAACCTGTGACAGACTATCATATAGGAAAAACAAATACATGTCAATGGTTACAGGTTTTTACAGGCTTTCTTTTAGCTTTCATCTTTTGTGTTTAACAGAGTAAAAAACTCCTTGAGGTTTGGAACCACTTGCGGGTGAGTAAATAATGAGTAAATTTTCATTTTCAGTTGAACTATCTCTTTAAATTATCAAAACGTGTAATGTCGAATGACCAAAAAAAAAAAATGCATTAAAGTGGCAATGTAACGGAAGTGCTGATGCTAGTTACAACAATTACGAGAAAAGGCAAAACTGTAAACACAGTAAATGATAGGAAATGTCTTATATTGTAAAATAATTATTAAAAAGATAAAAAATGGAACTATCAAAATCTAAATGTAAAAATCTTAAAAGCAAATAGAGTGAATTTAGATTTAATCTCTGCTAACGAAACTGCTAAACCAGAGATCCATTACAATCAGCAGATCTGTCTAAATATCAAGTGCACACATTCAAGTTAACGGCTATTGTGATATATCTTCTCCATACAGGGACTTTTAAAACTAAATTAAGCAGCACAAAAGCTCTACTTGTATGACTTCAAGATGTTTTGACTGAAAAACACTGTGTTGTTTTCCTAAATTGCTGTAAAGGCAACTTCACAAATGTTCTCTGACACATAAAGTGCCCTAAAGCGCTTCCCCTTTGGTTCATAACTCTTGTTCAAACGTCCAAATTGCGTTTGTTCCTGAAAGAAGTGGAACCTCAAAAACTCCAGGATGTGGAGATATTCAGACTCATCTTAAATCAGCCTGACAGACGCAAGACGTTTCCTGACAAATGCAATGCAAACATGTCAGGCTGCGAGTCTCTGAACCCCCCGCGGTGCACTTCTCTTGCTCTTTACGAGACTGTCTCCTCTCGTTCATGCAAACACTGGGCTTAACACAGATCGGAGAATCGTCCTGCCGTGACTGTAGGATAGGAGCTGACAGCTGATGTGAAACCGCCCTCAGAGACGCCGCTCCACATCTGACTGACACCACTGACGGGAATCATTGATTAAGGATTGCAAAGGCATTTATGGAGTGACAGTAAACAACAAGAAACGGTTAAAAGCTACACTGGTAATGATTTTTGGAAATTACACAGTACACCGGAAAAAATGTTTCATTGGATTTAATAAATGTTTTCACTGTGGTTGCAAACAATTTAAACAAACAAATCAAGTCGAACATTACTAAAGTGAATTTGTTTGTTTAAATTCAGCCCATATACATTGTTTGCAACAAATTTATTCATTTTCTTCAGCTTATCGTGGGGGCGTCAGTCTCAGGAGAAAACCCCAGACTTCCCTCTCTTTCCGAGGCATTCCCAGGCCAGCCAGGAAACATACTCCCTCCAGCTTGTCCTGGGTCTTCCCTGAAGTCTCCTCTTGCTGGGACATACCTGGAACACCTCTATAGGCATCCAAAACACATGCCTGAGCCACCTCAGCTGGCTTGTTTCGATGTGGTGGAGCAGCGGCTCTACTCCCAGCTCCTTCTGGGTGACAGAGCTCCTCATTAAAACATCGAGGACTGTGACGTCGCCTGTTATAGCACAGCCAGGGCCCCACACTGGAGCCAGGCCTGGGGTTGGGGCTTGTATGCGAGCGTCTGGTGGCCGGGTTTTATCCCACGGAACCCACCCAGGCTTGAAGGAGCGACGTGGTACCATCCTACTGCAGGCCCACCACTTGCAGGAGGAGCCATAAGGGGCCAGTGTATTGTAAAACGAGTGGTTTTTGAAGGTTAACCTGATTGTCAGGCACAGAAACTGGAATCAATTAATAAGATGCTCAATTATGTAAGAAGGTAGCAATTGTTTATGAAGCAGCTCCTTCTGGTTAGAACACTCTTTCGTCTAAGCTGAAATGACAATGTTGGTGTTTTTGGATAAAATTTAAATACACTATACTACTAAATTAAATTAAACAAAGCAAAAAAATTTATAAAAAAAAAATATATATATATATATATATATATATATATATATATATATACAGTATATATATATATATATATATATATATATATATATTTTTTTTTTATTATTATTATTATTATTTTTTTTTTTTTTGCTTTGTTTAAAAAACTAAATTTTATATATTTTTTGTATATATATCTAAAATATTTATATAAAAATTTTATTAAATCAAACAAAAAATTATTAAATATAAAAAATTCAATAGAAAATAATAGAAAAATCTAACAAAATATAAAATAAAATATAAAACAAATTAAATTAAAATAAAATAAAAGGTTAATTAAATTAAATATAAGAAATAAAAATAAAACAAAATAAAATAAAAAAAAATTAGGAAATTAAATTAATAATAAATATAACACATAAAAATAATAAAATATAATAAAAATTAAACGTAAACAAAATATAATAAAACATAAAATGAAATATAAAATATAATAAAAAATGAAGTATACAATATAATAAAAGATAAAAGTATAAAATATAATGAAAAAATAAAATATAAAAATATATAAAAAAATAAAATGAAATATAAAAAAATAAATATAAAATAAAATAAAAATTAAATAAAATATGAAATAAAATAAAAGAATAAAATATAAAACATTTGATACGTTATGTCGTCTGTTACCCACCTGGAGCCAGGCCTGGAGTTGGGGCTTGTATAAGAACGCCTGGTGGCCAGGTTTTATCCCACGCAACAAACCCAGGCTTGTACGAGCAACGTGGGACCGTCCTCCCGCAGGCCCAGTCCTTGCAAGGGGAGCAATAAGGGGCCAGTGCATTGTGAAACGGGCTGTGTACGTAGTTTAGGACCATGACAAACTGATTGTTAGGCACACAAACTGGCAACAATTTTGCAACATTTTTTTTGTTGTTGTTTGTGTATTTGCTCTGTATACTCAAAACATGAAGTTTGTTGTTAGTTCAAACTACTTATTTAAAGTGAGCTGAAACAACTCAATTGTTGATATTTTTTAATCCACTCAAATTTGTAATAAAACTAATAAAATTAACTTAGCTCTTTTATGTTGTCCCAACACAAATTGATTGTGTGGAACCCAACATTGTCAGAGTAATATGAACTGTATTCAATTGTAGCACAGTTATGCAGTATGTTACTGTATTTTGAAGTTGAATTGTGAAAATTACTGTAAATTTTACAGCAAAGATAAACATACAATACTGTAAATACATATAGAGCAGGATAGATGTTGCTGTAAATGTCAATACGGTGTTTTTGCTGTAATTTATTTACAGTTAGTTACTGTCGATTCTACAGGAAACTGAACAGTCTTGGTGTTATTCATTCATTCATTCATTCATTATTTCCTTTGGCTTATTCGCCACAGCGGAATGAACCACCAACTATTCCAGCATATATTTTATGCAGCGGTTGCCTATCCAGCCACAACCCAGTGCTGAAAAACACCCATACACTTTCACATTCACACACACACTCATACACCACGGCCAATTAAGCTAATCTAATTCACCTATAGTGCATGTGTTTGGACTGTGGGGGACACCAGAGCACCCGGAGGAAACCCACGCCAACACGGGGAGAACATGCAAACTCCACACCCAGCCAGGAATCAAACCAGTGTCCTTCTTGCTGTGAGGCGACAGTGCTAACCACTGAGCCACCATGTCGCCCCCAAAAATGATTATATAATTCCTCATATCATTCTAAATAATTTCTTTAGTGAAACATGTCCATGTAATGAAAGTCAGTGGAGTACAATGCTGTGTAAACATAAAAAAGTGTAAACATTTACATTCCCCATCATAACTATATGCCAAAAAGAAAGCATTAAATTAAAAGCAAAACATGTATAAATAATTGTGATTGCTTTCAATACTTAATCAAAAACAAAATGATCAAATACCATTTTTCCAGGATTTTGAATCACTCAAGCAACTAAAGACTACAAAAAAGGATGGAAAAAAACCCTGCATATATCACACCGGCCTTTCTAAGGAAACCAGTGTAGCGGTAAAAACAGATTAGCAGAACTTACGAAGTGTTTATTCTGTAGAAACAAAACCCAGCCTGAGTTCTGACGACCGAATCCAGCCGTGGCAAACACCAGCCACACTTACCATTAACTAAAGTGGGATAAATGACCTGTCAGAAGCAATACCGGCCTGTATGTTTTTCCCAATTACACGGCCACGCGTGTGAATCCCAATTGCAGCGTCTATTGATTTTAACCATCGCAATTTGCAATTCAGATGAGGAGGAGAAGGCCAGGATGATGAAGAGCACAGTCTGCATTGAGTTGATGAACACACGTACTGTAGGATGATCCCACAGTAGGTTAAGGGATGTTTTTATATATATTGCTGGTTTTAAAATTGGTTCTAAGAATCGATTCATTTGAGTCATTGATTCATTTTATTTGACAAAAAAGAATTGAATATACTTAAGCCCAATCCCAATAGTACCCCTTAGCCCTTCCCCTTACCCCTGACCCTTCGGTCGCATGAAGGGCTAAGAGTTCTCTTTAGCTTGAAGGCATGGGGCTAAAAGAAAGGGCTGGGTACCCCTTCAAGTGTGGTTTATTTATCAACTAAATTCGAGAAGATCATGTGCTTATTAATGAACACGGCTGTTACCGCATCAGCTCTGTATATTGCACCAATCTGGAGACTACTGGCATACTATAAATAACCAGTTTTCCACTCCAGTCATCTTCGTCTTAAAGAGTCCCGCCTTCCACTCCAACTCCTCCCCTTGTCTCACTTCAAAAAATGCTTTTCTTACTTATATTTTTTGGTCTTGTTTCTAGTTCAAATATCTAAAAATTCCTAAATCAAGAAGGATTTTCTAAACAAGCAAAAAATAGTGTCTTGTTTTAAGAAATAATATGCCAAAATGAAGTGAGTTTTAAAACGAGCAAAATAACCTGCCAATGAGCAAAATAATCTTATGTCAAAAGAAAAACAAGATTATTTTGCTTACCCCATTGGCAGATTATTTTACTTGTTTTAAGGAAAAAACTTACTTAATAACAATCAAATAAATCCATATATGCAAAGAACACAAATCTAATTATTTTACAAATTAAGTTATGTGTAATGAAATAAAATGACGCAGGGAAAAAGTATTGAACACATGAAGAAAAGAAGGTGCAGAAAGGCAATAAAAGCCAAGACAGCAGCTAAAATCTCTCAGTAGTTCTTCAGCAACCTCTGCCCTTAGTTATTGTAAATTATATTTATGGCCCGTTTCTACTAAGTGGTACGGTATGGTACTGTTCAGTTCGGTATGCTTTTATGGCCGTTTCCACAGTCAAAAGGCATACCAAACCATACTGTACCACTTTTTCAGCACCCTTTCGAAAGGGTACCAAACACGAGAATGGATACCAAAAGGCAGAGCTTGACGCACATCTGAATGCTATTGGTTTACAGAGATACGTAATTCGCTTACACAACAAGCCAGAATGAAAACAAAGGAACCGCCATGTTTAAAATACACAGCCGATGAGCCGAGAGATTTACAGTGTAATTATTCATTCATTCATTCATTCATTTTCTTGTCGGCTTAGTCCCTTTATTAATCTGGGGTCGCCACAGCGGAATGAACCGCCAACTTATCCAGCAAGTTTTCACGCAGCGGATGCCCTTCCAGCTGCAACCCATCTCTGGGAAACATCCACACACACATTCACACACACACACTCATACACTACGGACAATTTCGCCTTCCCAATTCACCTGTACCGCATGTCTTTGGTCTTTGGTTGCGGCTGTAAGGGCATCCGCTGCGTAAAAACTTGCTGGATAAGTTGGCGGTTTATTCCGCTGTGGCGACCCCGGATTGATAAAGGGACTAAGCCGACAAGAAAATTAATGAATAAATGAATGAATGAAAAACTCACGCTTGAGCAATGCATGTGACTTCATTCTCCATATGAGAGGCGTCTTTAGGCTGTTTGTGTGTGCAGTCATAGGGATTGTTAGCTGCACACTGAAATCAACACACACTAATTTTATGTAAAATATGTTAAAATAATACATTTTCATGCTAAAACTAAGCATATAATATAATGATAAATGAAAAAAAAATCAGTTTCACGCATCTTCAATAATTTATATACATTTCTTTTGTTAACTAATTTAAAGTTAAGGTTAGTTTTACTTCTTTAATAAAGAGTTGTTTGTTTCCAGAGTTAAACTACAGTATATCAGTTGCACTGTAGGTCATCGATTCAAGAGTCATTGAATGATTGTTCCCAAATGCAATGGTATAAAAGAATCGCTTGAAACGAAATTAATCAATTTAAAGAAATGTAAGTATCTGGCTTGTAATCATTCCTAGAAAGCAAAAGTCAAATAAATAATTCACACTGGATGAAAAGATCATCATCTTCAGCTTAACCTCGCGAAAACGGAAATGCTTGTAGTTTCTGCCAACTCGACTCTACACCATAACTTCTCAATCCAGATGGAGGGGGCAACCATTACTGCATCCAAAATGGTGAAAAGCCTTGGAGTAACGATTGATGACCAACTAAACTTCTCTGACCACATTTCTAGAACTGCTCGATCTTGCAGATTCGCACTCTATAACATCAGAAAGATCCGACCCTTCTTATCTAAACATGCAGCTCAACTCCTTGTTCAAGCTCTTGTTCTCTCCAAACTGGATTACTGCAACTCTCTACTAGCCGGGCTCCTAGCTAACTCTATCAAGCCTCTTCAGCTGCTCCAAAACGCAGCAGCAAGAGCGGTCTTTAATGAACCTAAAAGAGCACATGTCACTACGCTGCTCATCCGTTTGCACTGGCTGCCAGTTGCTGCTAGCATCAAATTCAAAGCTCTGAAGATTGCCTACAAAACGACTTCTGGCTTTGCTCCTTCTTATCTGCTCTTACTTCTGCAGATTTTTGTGCCTTCCAGAAACTTGCGTTCTGTGAATGAACGTCGCCTCATGGTTCCATCCCAAAGAGGGAAGAAATCACTTTCCCGAACTCTCACATTCAATCTGCCCAGTTGGTGGAATGAACTCTCTAACTGCATCAGAACGGCACTCGCTGTCTTCAAGAAACGACTAAAAACTCAACTATTTAGTCTCCACTTCACTTCCTAATCTGCAATTGCCTCTCTGGTTCTACCACTAACTGTACTCAAAAAAAAAATAATAGAAAAAAAATTACTAATACTTTCCTTCTTAGACTTCACAGACCTGAAACTTGCCTATAGCACTTATTCATTGTTGCTCTTATAGTTGTGTAAATTGCTTCCATGTCCTCATTTGTAAGTCGCTTTGGATAAAAGCGTCTGCTAAATGACTAAATGTAAATGTAATTCTGTAAAACTAAAAAAGCCTCTTATAGAGGAGTTGATTTCTCTTAAATCGATTTTAAACTTTGTAATCGACTCTTGATTCTCAACGACTCTGAATCGATTCTTTTATTTGTAGCTCTACAGTCTCTGTCTCTCGGTGGAAGTGGAGTCATAAACCGAGAGACCCAGATAACATCCAAACAAATCTGAGCCCAACAGATTAAATATTGAACTGCTTATCTGACTTATTGCACACGTAATGATGAGTTATGGCATGTCCCAGAAGGCTGCGGCGAAAGAGAATTGAAATTAAATGAGATATATAAATATAAATCACAGCTCTTAAAGTGGAACATTAGGACAAGCCTCATGGAACAAAACAATGTCTGTGGTGACCAGACGCCACGCTGTTTCAGGGACACTTTTCTTTACTCTTGTCTAGTGTATCTTTAATGCTGAGAGAAACACCACACGGCAAATTCACATATGAATGATTTCAGGTTAAAATGGAGAGTGGATTGCATGTCTTTGTATTATAGATGCTTCTCCAAAATCTAATTTGAAGCACTACAGTTACTTAAGCTGAAATAATCTAATTATATTTAGGGACCGAGCACCGAACGGTGCAAGGCCCTATTGGAATTGCTCCGTTTATTATTATTCTTCCGACTTCTTCCGCGGAATGAATCGCAGTTTTGAGGGGCTAAACATGCCCGAAAACTCACAAAACTTTGCACACGCCTTAGAAGTGGCGAAAATTTACGTTTGTTATGGGCTTCGGAAGTGGGCGTGGCAAAATGACTCGACAGCGCCACCTAGAAAAATTAAATCGACGAGCCCCCGATCCACGAATCACGCACATGCACGAAAATTGGCACACACCTCAAACATGCCAAAACATAAGAAAAAGTCTCAAGGAGCCATATCTCAAACCCAACAGGAAGTCGGATATTTTTAACTTCCTGCGGCGAAAAAGTGGCGTTTTTGCCATTTCCAGGCGTCGTATTTTAACGAACTCCTCCTAGGGATTTTATCCGATCGACACCAAAATTGGGTTTTGTCATCTAAAGGCCTTGGCGATATTAAATTGCGAAGCTTTAGAGTTTTCGTCGATGGGCGTGTCCGTGGCAGCCTCGCAAACTTTGACGATTCGCCACAAAACAGAAAGTCGTTATAACTCAGGCATGCATTATCCGATCTGCCTCAAATTTCACACGTTTGATAAGAGTCCTGACCTGAACACGTTTACATGCCGATATCCAGATACAGTTATAGCGCCACCTGCTGGCCATAGGAAATGACATGTTTTACACTGTAACAAACTCCTGCCACAAATTTTATGGTATCAGCACCAAATTTGAGTGGTGTCATCTGAAAGCTCTAGCGATGATATATTGTGAAGATCTAGAGTTTTCGCAGAGGGGCGTGTCCGTGGCGGCATGACAAACCTCAACGCTTCGCCATGGAACAGGAAGTCCTCATAACTCAACCACACAAAGTCCGATCAGCCTGAAACTTCATATAGTTGATAAAAGTCCTCCCCTGAACACATCCACATAACAATATTGAAGTGGGCGTGGCAAAATGACTCGACAGCGCCACCTATAAAAATTAAACAGACAAGCCCCTGATCTACGAATCACGCACATGCACGAAAATTGGCACACACCTCAAACACGCCAAAACATACGAAAAAGTCTCTTGGAGTCATATCTCAAACCCAACAGGAAGTCGGATATTTTTAACTTCCTGCTGCAAAAAAGTGGCATTTTTGCCATTTCCAGGCGTTGTATCTTAACGAACTCCTCCTAGGGATTTTATGCTATCGACACCAAAATTGGGTTTTGTCATCTTAAGGCCTTGGCGATGTTAAATTGCGAAGCTTTAGAGTTTTTGTCGATGGGCGTGTCCGTGGCGGCTTCGCAAACCTTGACGATTCGCCACAAAACCGGAAGTCATTATAACTCAGGCATGCATTACCCGATCTGCCTCAAAATTCACATGTTTAATAAGAGTCCAGACCAGAACACGTTTACATGCCAATATCTAGATACAGTTATAGCGCCACCTGCTGGCCACAGGAAATGTCATGTTTTACAGAGTAATAAACTCCTTCACCAAATTTTATTGTATCAGCACCAAAATAGAGTGGTGTCATCTGAAAGCTCTAGCGATGATATATTGTGAAGATCTAGAGTTTTTGCAGAGGGGCGTGTCCGTGGTGGCATGACAAACCTCAACGCTTCGCCATGGAACAGGAAGTCCTTATAACTCAACCACATAATGTCCGATCTGCCTGAAACTTCACATGGTTGATAAAATTCCTCTCTTGAACACATCCACATAACAATATTGAGTCAGTCATAGCGCCACCTGCTGGCAGAAGGTAGTTTGGCTCATAACTTAGCCACAAAATGTCTGACCTGCCTGAAACTTCACATGGTTGATTAAATTCTTCTACTGAAGGCATCTACATGCCAATCTTGAGTCACAGTTATAGCGCCACCTGCTGGCAGAAGGTAGTTTGCATTATAACTCAACCACACAATATCCAATCAGTCTGAAACTTCACATGGTTGATCAAAGTACTCTCCCGTGCACATCTACATAATTATATTGAGTCTCTCATAGCGCCACCTGCTGGCAGAAGGTAGTTTGGCTTATAACTCAGCCACACAATGTCTGATCTGCCTGAAACTTTACATGGTTGATTAAATTCCTCTCCTGAAGACATCTACATGCCAATATGGAGTCACAGTCATAGCGCCACCTGCTGGCAACAGGAAATTAAATATAACTCAGCCGAACAATGTCCGTACTGGCTGAAAATTCACATGGTGGATAAGATTCCTCTACTGAAGGCATCTACATGCCAATCTTGAGTCACAGTCATAGCGCCACCTGGTGACAGGAAGAAGTTTGACATAAATTTGTGATTTTCTCGGGTTCTTTATATACATCGGCTTAAATTAATATTGTTCGCTGTTCTCTGTCATCCTGAGGCCACCGGGCGGCGGTGAGCCCGGGTGCGAGGTCCCTATCATCGCTGCTTGCAGCTTTAATTTTGTTTGTTTTTCTATTAAATAAAAATATATATTGTATTAGCACTGAAATAATTAAATACATATTAAACCCTATTAATACATTTCAGTATTATTTAATTTTTACAATTACTAAAGCTGAAACAGTAAATTAGAAAATCTAAGAAATTGCCTGGAAATTGAAAACACACTGCAAAATAATTGTTTTTCTAGCTAAGGCAAATGAAATTTTAGTCAAACTGACTAAAAATATGAAGTTAAACTTTGTCTGATAAACAAAATTAGACCTAAACCTAATTAACCGATTAATATTAGTTAAAGAGCCCCTATTAAAGAGACTATTTTTGAGAAAGACCTTCCATAGTGTGTAACACAGCTCTAAGTAAAGTGAAATATCCAGCTAAGGCTTAAATCTGAAAGTGCACTGTGTTTAAAACTGATTTATTTATAAAAGAGTTGACTCAGAGTGCCTCAAATGAATCGTTTTGATCACGAGTCTTAGCCGTTTCGGCATGACGTCGATACGAAATTTTGAAATTATGGGAGTTTTCCGGGATAAATAACAAAATGGGTGGGTGACTGGAGATGGGTCTAAAAAACGGGAGACTCCTGGGAAAAGCAGGAGTGTTGGCAGGTGTGCTCATTCATACACTCTGACTACTTCAATATTGTTCATAAGCCGTGCTGGACATTTCACTCTCACACTGAAAGTTGTCAACCAATTGCAACAGGAACAGGCTGTCAACGCAGGCTAGCTTTGCACTATTGGAACAAATGAGTTGCTGAACGATTCATTAGCGATTCACTGGGATAATTAGGTAAATGCAGATTATAAGAAAATGAAAGTGTTTTTTTGACAATTAAAATCAAAATATGACCATTTTTAATGTATAATAATAGGGGCTCTTTAAAATAACACAAAACATTTGTTTTCATGACTTTTTGCCTTACAATTTATTGAATAATAAAACTATTACAACTACAATAAAAAATGTACATTAAAAATAAAACAACTAATGCAAATTATCAATAAATTTGACTAAATTAAAGATGAAAACAAAATATTACAATAAAAGTTCTTTGTTTACGATCAGCAATAAAGTACAAACAGCAACGCCATCAAACACTATTAGTGTTAGCATTTTGCAAAAATGTTTGCCTAGTATAAATTCAACCCAGGCTCATTATTGATATGTACCCCATATACATTTCTGGAGATCGCGAAATATACCGCTGTGTACACTTTCTTTGAATCTCAAATTCCTCTTGCCACTCACGCCTGCTGTTCTCACATAAATACACCAGAGGCCGATGTCGACTGAATGATCAACAGAACAATCGACCGACCGAAAAGAAACAGTAGTCGTCGGCAGTATTATACTGCACTGCCCGGTCAGTTTAAAGACGAAATGCAGCCATACGTAGCTCTGGCTACATAATTTAACAGAAGACCATGGTGCTTCTAGAATTGGCCATCCCAGTCACCAGGCTTGAACATTATTGAGCATGTCTGAGGTAAGAAGAAGGAGGAGGCATTGAAGATGAATCCAAAGAATCTTTATGAACTCTGGGAGTCCTGCGAGAACGCTTTCTATTCCAGATGACTTTATTAATAAGTGATTTGAGTCATTGCATAGATGTATGGATGCAGTCCTCCCAGCTCATGGGAGTCACACAATATTCATTCTTTCTCCACTGCAGCATGACTTTATATTCTATACTGGACATTACTGCTGTTAAGTGACAAGACTTTTGTCTAAGCAAAGTCAGACCTTTCTGCACTAATTAAAACATTAAAAATTAAGGCATGATTATATTTTATTTTGGTAAAATAAGTGTAATCTAGAGGCCTTTGCCTTTTATATGAGCCACTTCTGATACCAAATTATCAACTAAAAGTCAAGTTATTATTTGCTGTTTCTAAAACTTGGATAAGTGACAAGACTATTGTCAGGTAGTGTACATTTTTATCTATAAATGGGTTCATTCGATCTCTTCAGGAACCTACGGGTGACGTCATGGACACTACGTCTATACTTTTTAAAGTCTAGGAAAATATGTTATCACAGTTTCAAGAGTTCGCCCTTAGCAGATGATTGATTATGAAGCATGTTTGGCATGCTGTCCCGGGAGAGAGCCCTGAACTCCTGAGATCCTCGAGCCCAGGGCTCCCTCCCGTTGCAGGGCGAGAGGGGAGTCCGAGTTCGGGTAGGTCTCGAGAACTCCCCTGCTTGATAATGTTGGAAGTAGAATGATGCTATGAAGTGTCTATGCTGTCAATTTAGATTCGTCAATTTACTTATGTTACATGTTTTTGGTCTGTGGGAGAACATGCAAACTCCACACAGAAATGCTGACCTTGCCAGGAAGAGTCCGAGCCGGTGACATTCTTGCTGTGCGGCCGTGGTGCTAACCACTAGGCCTCCGTGCTGCCCTGACAAGGAAATGGGAGAAGCAGGGGTGAAGAGCGGGGATTCTTCAAGACGAAGATGGCTGAAGTGAGATACTCTGGGTGTCACCGTACCTTGTGTTCTCACTCTCTCCAGTTCAATGTTACAGATTACCTTCAGTCACCTGCTTTTCTAGTACTCACAAGTCATCGGAGTAATTCGCTCCACCTGTTTCTCATCCCTTTGTTCCTATTTATAGCACGTCATTTCCCTTCATGTTTGTCAGTCTGTTGTCGTTGGTGTGTGTGTATAACGGTCTTTTACTCACCCCATATTTGTGTCCAGGGCTGCCAGTGAACGAAACTCCCGTTGTTTCTGGACTGTTTTTCCACGGCACTCCCCCGATTGGGTTTTTTTTGTTCTTTTGCAAAGACTTTCTCCTTAATAAACACTTTGTGTTCTGCACTTGAGTCCACTCCTTCTTCTACCCGTGACACTGGGTATTTATAGTGGTTAAGGAGTCGTCTGATTGGTAAATCAGTGTTAGCTAATGTGGACCAGGTGCTATCAATCATAAGCAGGTGCTCCTCTCGAAATTAGTTCATAAATAAACTTCACAAAGTAAAGGTCTGCAGCAACTTTTGGTTAACGTGGACTTTAAATGACACAAAATTGTATAATGGTATTTTGAAATACAAGCCACAGGTAACAGTGACTCAAATGGAATGCAAAAAGTTAAAAGGCACACAGACAGTGTGAAGGCGAGCGGGAAAAGAGCAGAGCTGCAGGATAAAGAGCGCAGACTCTTGAGCTGAGAAAAAGCCTCAGTGACAGATGAGCACAGAGAGCAGGGGCTGATGGGTAAATGGCCATCGCAGCGCAAGCTTCTATTGAGGTGTTTGAGCACAATCTGCCCACACACACACGCAGACACAAAGAAGAGCATCATGAATCGAGCGGGTACGACACACACACACCTGCTGCTGCAGCTAAGCCTTTCATTAGAGTGAGCACACACAGACACAGACACACACACACACACACACGCCTCTGCATGACTGTTATAAAGAGATCTTCATACTCACTAGTGAATCTCGCTTTCCTAATGAAGCTTCACCCTCCTGCCATCTAAAACTCCACACTCTTGTACTATTTATTATTATTATTATTATTTTAACTGTCATTGAGCAAATTTTTTTTTTAAATTGATCAAAAATAACAGAAGATTTATAGTTTGCTGTTGTGAATTTTTAATTTATGCAAAGACCATAGAATACACAAAACGTGTCACTGGAATAGTGTTAAATGGGGAAAGGTGTGACGGTCAATATGGCGACTGAAGCCCCGCCTACTAGTACAGTAGACCACTGACATGTGGTGAGGTTTGAAGCTGGTGAGGCACAGGCTCTTTTAAAGTCATTTTTACAAACATCCACACAATATATTTGTCAACTTCCGATTGTGTTTTATATCTCATATCTAGAGATATAGCATTCTTTCTATAAGCATAGCAGGAACATATTGGGCCAAGGAAGAATGTAAAATGTATAGCGATTGAATATACCTCCCAAAAACAACAACAATGTGCATGTACAGACAACTGTAACAAGCGACACAAACAGCACCACGGCGGATGCACACACACTCTCTCTCTCTCTCTCTCTCTCTCTCTTACTTTGAAATAATCGCGTTATCTTTTGTCCCATCCTTAAAGCAAGCCCTTAAGCTCCAACATTTGTCATCCATTATGTATTCAAGTCTTGATTGAAAGTTAAACTGAGAAATTTTTAAACTGACATTGTGGCGAGGGGGCGTGGCCGAGAGCCGTGGGAACAGAGTGAAGCCACCGCATAAGTGGATACACCTGCGGTGCGCACCTGCCTCGAATCCCACGGAAGGAGCTCTGGACCATAAAAGGAGGACTGATGGCAGAGGAAGCCGAGAGAGGACCGGGCCCGGACATCTTTCGGCTTCCTCTGCCATCAGTCCTCCTTTTATGGTCCAGAGCTCCTTCCGTGGGATTCGAGGCAGGTGCGCACCGCAGGTGTATCCACTTACGCGGTGACCTCACTCCGTTCCCACGGCTCTCGGCCACGCCCCCTCGCCACAGACATATTATATCCGCAACTACTCCAGTCAGTCAGAGCGAAACATAAAATAATGGACTTCTATTGAACTATACTGCGTAGAACAAGAGCGACCACGGAACAAGAATAAATTGAGCTCTTCAGTGGGGCATAGCTACTGCCTGCCTCACCTCATGTTTTCAGTGCAGCTGTATGTCAGATTCTAACACTAAATAAGTGACAGACATATGTGAAATACATTGAGATCAAGTTGTGAATTACTTCAGAAGACCAGCGCGATACAGATGATGATAATGTGTACAATAAATGAGGTTGGTGTCGTAATCTCGTTATTTTCAAGTGCGCATCTACATTAGCTTGGGCAACCTGAAAAAAGAATTAATGTTTAGAAATGAAACTTATGAGACAATTGTGCTTAATTTTATTGGTGATTCCAATAATGTAATGTAATCGTAAGCTTGGCAAACAGTTTTAGAGAGCTTGATGTTTCCCTATTCAGACAGAATGCCCGAGCTTACTGCCCGAGAGGCATTTCAGAGATCTCCGCCATGTTAAACGACTTGCTGTAAAAAGTCTTTGACTTTTTTTTTTCCATATTGTGACGCAGTTTCTAGAGAAACGGAATATTAAGGGCCCTATCATACACCCGGCGCAGTGTGGCGCAAGACGCAGCGCAATAGTCTTTTGGTAGTTTCAGCTTGGCGCAAGAGTCATTTTGAGGCGTTGCGCTACGCTGTTTAAATAGCAAATGCATTAGCACTCATTTTTGCGCCCATAGGCGTTCTGGTCTAAAAAGGAAGGCGTTCTGAGGTGGACCGCTGGCGCGTTGCTATTTTGAGAAACTACAATAGATTTTTAATTAGACCAAAACTAACCCTGTCTAAACTCCAGCGCAGAGTTGCGCCTCGCTTACACACCGCTTAATACGCACAAGAGAGCAATAGGCAAATATCTTTACATATGAAAAAAATTAAATATTAAGGATATATAAAGGATATAATAAGAATAGATATATAAATAGAAATATAAAGGATTAAAATATTACAAAACATAATATTTTCTAGCCTATATAAATATGAAAAATCACTGCTTTTATGTCTTCTTCATCTCGGGAGGCTTTTTCAGTTCATTCATAACAATTTGCTTTTGTATAATGTTATTATTATTAGCAGTATTATTTAATATATCCATATTTATATTTGTTTTATTAAAAACAAGCTTAGATTTGCCCACCTGTCAGGTTTTAGACCATAAGGGTCATGGCAGGTGTATTTGGAAATAACTCAGTATTTTGACCACACTTGGTTATTATTGTTCATTTATTCGTTTGCTGGAAATTAGAACTTAATTTAGAAATAGTTTTGAAACAAATCTTTGCGCTTAACAAACAAAATTAATTATTTATAGGCTAATTGATGTCTGTGCGTTCAAGGTTTCCCTATCCAAGAGCGAATGTGAAAGTAGATCCATTATCTCTTATTCTCACGCAGTAGATGCTCTGTTTAACAGTTTTCTGTTAAAAAACGGTCAACTGTTAACTGTTTGCTAGTGAAATGCTCATTTTTTCCACTTAGACTTACTTTGCGTCCTGTAAATAGTGAATGCGCTCTTGGCGCGACGCAGCTGACTCTTAAAGGGAATGGGAGATGAGACTCTAATTGGTTTATTCTCAAAACACACCTATAACTCATTAAGAAAATAAACTCAACCCTTTTAGACCATGCGCCACGACGCAAAGCAGGTTTTCCCGTCCGTAAATTAGCAAAAATGCGTTCTAACACGCCCTGAAAGCGTTTGTGCCCTGCGTTTTGCGCTCTGCGCATGGACCGTCAAAATAGAACTCTAAATGAGTAAACAGTGGGTGTGGCTTGTTTTTCTCTACTGCGAGCTGATTGGATGTAGTAAAGTATGTGGTTCTTTCTGAAAGATGGGTAAAAGGGTTTTGGGAGAGTTATTACAACCTAACAGACTCCTCCTCCGCACCATTTATGTATGTTGTCAAAACTAAAAATAGGAAGGGCATGGCTAAGTATGTAAGCCACACCCAAAACCTCAGACAGACGTAATCTAAGAACAGTGCAGATTTCAGATTTCAATTAAAAATTACAAGAAAAAGCTTTTCTTAATGACATACACAGATGAATTGTTATATTCACATATTCATAATGTGAGCTAACAAAATCAATACGGTTAATTTTGTTTTCATGTGTACTTTAATCATGCATAATAACACTGAAGTTGTACATTTTAGCAGACGTTTAACCAGTCAGTGCAGAACAGCTGTGAAACTTGAGGATTTATTTAACAGTTGTGCGTCTGACCTCAGTTCAGTACTGCGCAGAAGTGGACTCTGCCTCTATTTTCATCATTTCTAGCCTGAGGAGCAGGTTTTCTGGAGCTGTTTATGCCTGCGATGCGAAACTCTAGCGCAGTTGTATCTTCATCTCCATCTGGAGTGGGCTTTTCCTCCCACACGGGTCTCCACACTCCAACAATAGAGCTATGTTTAGATTTACACAACATTTAGCCAACAAAAAGGCCAGATCGCAGACCTTGCAAAGTTTCTCTACGCCTTCAGACTCGCAAAACAATTTCACACAAGACTGAGGGAAATCATTTCAACTAAATTCAATGCCAAGTAAAATGCAAAATGATAATAAAATTAAAGGTGCAGTAGGTGATTGTCTTCAGACACATTTTTTGTTGTGCTGGTTGAAAGTCTCTTCACAGTCCAATAGTAATGATTACAGTAAATGATATAAATTTGTTTATATGTATTTTTTATATTCTGGGTAAAGCATAAAACTAAAAAATGTTCATCAAATTAAATAGAGTCGGACCGACATCTCCCATAATTCCGATAGGCCGGTCAGACTGTCTGTCAGCATATGTAGATTCCGACTTCTGCGCATCTGTTCACGCAGATCCGCCATTAGCGCGTGCCCTTCTGCATCACAAACGCATGTGCGCGAGCGTGCTGTGGGCCGCTCGCCGATGCCGAGTCGGAGACGGAGGCGCCGTAGGACAAACAAGCTCGGGCTGATTACTGTAAAGCCCGGCGTGAGTATGATTCGCTCTGAAATAGCATGCAAGTGTGGCTAAGTAATAAATGTAATTCCTGCACGCCGCTGGCACTAACTAACGTTAACTGGCGAATGACATGAACTAGTGTGTTGTCTGTCTACTGTTGTGACACGGTGCGCATTCGCTCGCGATTTCAGGGGGTGTGCCTTTAAATCACAGTCCCTCCCCGCCGTCCAAAGATAATATGCTAAGCGGTTAGCATTTTGGCAGATCTCCTACTGCACCTTTAAGTCATAATAATCAAGGCACGATTTCCATGCTGTTTTTTTCACTACATGAACTACATGAGGGAGAATGTATTTATATACCAACCCATTTGAATGATCAGTAAAATTTACGTCAGTGTTAAGTTTGATAGCATATTTTAATTTAGATTTAGTCTTTTGACTGAAATGGCAGTTTTAGCTATTTTTTTAAGGTGCAGTAAGTAAGTTTGACACCCAGTGGTTGAACTAGGTATTGCACTCCTAGATCAAAACACATTTTCACTCAACTCCTTCTCTGACAAGTCCATGCGTGCGTAAGTTGCCAGATTGACCTGAGTGTGCCTTATCAAGCCTAAATGCTGATTTAAATCACGTTCTTACTAAAAGCAATGGCACGCACACATGACAGCTGCTACACTGTTTACACAAACTTGTAAACAAAGAGTCCCTGTAATTTCTGGAGGAGATTCACCATTAAGGCAGAGTTGTAAATTACTTCAGAAGAGCAGTGTGATCTGACTATCATTATCCAAAGGATGATTATGTGTAGAACTATTTTTATCTATTCAGACGATGAATTTAAGATATTAGTCAGGTTTTTGTCATGAAACTAAAAAATAAACATAACTGAAATCATTCAGCATAGTAATACGCAGCTGTAATGTGCTAAAAACCTACCAGAACTACTTTAGCTGTTCTGCATAACCGCACATCTTAGAATGCTCATCAGCCAATCAGATTCAAACATTCAACAGCCCTGACATATACTGCCATTTAGGATGAAGAATGGTTCACGCTCTCTCAAGTGTTTCTGATGGAAAAGAGCTGAAAAAAAAACCCTTAACAAGAACCACAGCTAGAAATAAGTCCAATCGTCTGCTGATGGCAATTGGTCCATGCTTACTGATCAAGATTGATCACGGTGGGAATATCACCACACCACTGAACACAACATAACACACACTACAGATGCGAAAGAGTATGAAAACCACACTCCTTCTTCTTCAGGAGGTTTAGACTAATATCTAATAGTGGTCTTATATTCTAGCTGTGGCTAGAAGATGTATAAACTTTTACATAACACAAGTGAGGACCAAGAGCTTCAAAGAGGACTAAAAAGAATAATATAAGTGACTGAAGTCATATGATCACTCTGTGTGAGGAAAAAGCAACTGAAATCAATATTGGTTGGAAACCATTGAAAATCTTGCTTGACATCTGTGGTCAACATTCATTTTCACTGTTTTGAAACGCATTATAATGGATGCGTAATGACATTTTTCTTTTTGGATGAGCTGTTCAACATTGTAAATCACTAAAATATGCTGGGAAATGAAATTTTGTTTATTTTTTGCTGCAAGACAGACCGTCTCCTGCTGCTTAACGTTCCGCTGTCAGTCAGAAATAAAAGATATCAATTAGAAAATGAATAAAAATACAAGAAAAAATAAAAATAAAACAAATTAAAATAAGTTAAAATAAATTATAAGTAATTAAAATAAAAAATGTAAATAAAAATTAAATTAATAAATTTAATTATATATATATATATATATATATATATATATATATATATATAAAATTCTTTTTTATTTAAATAAAATAAATAAAAATAAAATAGGTTAAAATAAATTTGATTAAATTAGATTAAATTTAATTAAAAATGAATACAATTAAAGAAAATGAATTAAATTAAATTAAAATCAGTTAAAATAAATAAAATTAAAATGTATTAAAATAAAAATGTAATTAAATTAATATAAAACAAAATAATATAATATAAAAATATTAAATTGAAAATAAATTAAATTAAAAAAGCAAAATTAAAAATTAAATAAAGTTAAATAAATACAAATAAAATAAAATAAAAAATAAAATAAATGAAAATAAAATAAATTAAATTGTAATAAAAGTAAATTAGTCAAAAATAAAATTAATTATTTAAACTAAATTAAAATAAATTAGTTTTATTTTATTAATAACAAAGTAATTGATTAATTAAATAAAATAAATTCCAATTAAATGAAAATGTAATGAATAAAAAAAATATTATTATTAAAATAAAATAAATTTAAGGCGAAGCAGTGGCGCAGTGGGTAGCACGTTCGCCTCACAACAAGAAGGTCGCTGGTTCAAGCTTCGGCTGAGTCAGTTGGCGTTTCTGTGTGAAATTTGCATGTTCTCCCTGTGTTCGCATGGGAAAAAGAAAATGAATAAATGAAAAATTCAATTTAAATTTATAACGTAAATAAATAAATCATATTTTAAATGTCATCTATATTTTACAGAATAAAACAAAAATATATATTTTACTCAAATGCAAAAATATAAAAGCACAAACCCATAAAAACTGGATCTCTTTAGTTTCCTTACCTTTATACAAAAAATCACATTCGTCAATTATATTTAATGCAGACACCAAAATCAAATCTGACAAGCCATTATAGTTGATTTATTTTTGTATTTTTCCATTTACATAATTTAAAAGTAACTTTGCAGAGTCTCTGGTCGCTTCCGGAGCAGACAAGTCAAATCAGCGTATCATCCCAGCGCATTAAGTGTGTTTATCTTTCTAAGTGTGTTTGCTTTTCCTTCTGAAAACACGCCAAGAAAGCTTTCTTCCTACGTCTCCAACTTCACTTAAGGAACACAATAAAAGCTCAAGATATTCAAGAATCCGGCAGCCAGATTCAGTTGTTTACAAGCTTGCCATTGTTTGATTTAATGAATTATTGAAGATCTACAGCACCTGAGGTGTTTACACCAAGCCTTTTTCATTCTAGCGGAGCCACGGGTAGGATTAGTAATGGATTATCAGGCGAGCATGTAAACGCAGACTCAGAAAACTCCATCTGACCCTGAAGGAAATCAAGACGTGGTTGTATATCTTGTTGACTCGCATGTAAAACAGAAATGGGATTGACCACATTACAGCAGCGAATGTTCAGCCGTCCTGCAAAGGCAAGCGTGGCTCTAGGCTACGGTTTCAAGCGGCTCGTACTCTTTAAACTCCCGTCGACCTCATAAATCTGCCGTTTCAAGACTTAAGTGAGGATCTCTGGAGACTCCGGTGTGGCGGATCGGCCTTTTATTACATGTTACAGGTGTAAAGAGGCTTGCATGACAGCAGAAACATCTTCAGCAGGCAAATCTGGTCATATATTAAGTGGTTTTTACTGTATAAAATACATTTTGACCTATAAAGTGTCCCTGTAAACTATATATATATATATATATATATATATATATATATTTATATATATATATATATATATATATATATATATATATATATATATATATATATATATATTAGGGATGTAACAGGATTGTAAATACCGTCATACCGCAATAGTAATTGTTTTCAATATTACCGTAGGCGCATGACTCAATAAAACTATATTTCTGAGAAAAGTTTGCTTAGGCGATGGAAGCGAACGTGAGGTAGTGGGAACTACAATTCCCATCAGCCTAGGCGTGGCCATCATCCTTTGCGGTCTGTTGTCACTACAGATCCAGTATTGCGGAAATGGAGTGTGTTGCTAGTAGCGGGGAAGAAAAAGAGCTGGAAATGATCGAACCTAAAGCGGGTTTTAAATCGGATGTGTGGAAGCATTTCGGTTTCTTTCTAAAAAGATACGAAAAAGGAGAAAAGGTGACAGACAAAGAAAAAAACAGTATGCAGGCACTGTCAGACTGTGGTGAAATATAAGTCGGGGAATACGACTAAAAACAGTCATGGGGACTGCAGAACACAGCACACTTGTTAGACTGATGCAGACATTGACTTGTACCGCAAAGAGACCTCTATCTCACTCATGGCTTGTCCTCTCAAGTGGTGGAAAGACAATGCACAACATTACCCACTGCTGTCAACCTTGGCTAAATCAGTTCAAATCAGTCCCAGATGAGAGGGGTTTTTCTGTTGCAGGGGACATGCTCAGAGATCCCAGCTTTTACCAGATTATAGTTATAAGATAATTTTCCTTAAAAAAACCTTTTTTATCTAAGTGAGTGAGTGATTAAATGTTGAATGTGATGAGTTTTAAACAATACTGAATTGAAACTTTATTTTTTATATGGTTTTATAGTTTTTTGTTATTAAAATTGAAAAATTGAAGTTCCTGTTTCGAAACTTACAGATAGATGGCTAATTTGTATGTCATTGATATGTTCATTGCTAAGGTAAATAAACACTTTTGGCACTTTTTTTTTTGTCTTTTCATTAGTTTTGTTTTTCCTGTAAATTATTCAATAAATACTGTACCATGCCATTCATACCGAGGAATTATCATACCGTGAAATTTTGATACCGTTACATCCCTAATATATATATATATATATATACACATACATACATACACATAGTTGAACCAGAAGATTACATACACTGTATAAAAAGGCACATAACCATTTTTAAAAAAGTCAGATGTTAATGTGACTAAACTTTTTCTCTTTTAGGTAAGTTAGGATTATCAAATCTGTTTCTGTTGTGCTTAATAGCAGAATAATGAGAGAAATATTTTTTGAGAATTTGTTATAACTTTTGTAAAATAATGTGTAACATAGCTGGTACGTCAAAACTGACCTGCAACTGCTGTACCCTAAATGTGCACAACCTTCCTGAATCTATAAAAATAGGACTTTTTTTCTTATATTGAGGGTCATCAAACTTCAAGATAAAAAAAAAAAATTGTTCAGGGTTTATTTATTTATTTTGCTGATAAATTGGTGAACGGGTCATTTTTGACCCATAAGTCATCAGAAGGGTTAAGTAAACTACAGTAGTACACAGTAAAAAATATCTGTTAATTAACAGTTTGTGTATTTAGTGATTTAGTAAAATGTTTTCTGTTTATTTATATTAATAATAATAATAATTCCTTACATTTATATAGCAATTTTCTGGGCACTCAAAGCGCTTTACACAATGGGAGGGGAATCTACTTATCCACCACCAGTGTGCAGCATCCACCTGGATGACACGACGGCAGCCATTTTGCACCAGACCGCACACCACACACCAGCTGATTGGTGGAGAGGAGACAGAGTGATGAAGGCAATTATGATATGGCCATGATGGACAGAGGCCAGTGGGCAGATTTGGCCAGGATGCCGGGGTTAAACCCCTACTCCTTTTTGAAGAACATCCTGGGATTTTTAACGACCACAGAGAGTCAGGACCTCGGTTTAAGGTCTCATCCGAAAGACGGCGCTCACTGAGCAGTATAGAGTCCCCCGTCACCATACTGGGGCATTGGGACCCACAGAGACCGCAGTTAGGTGCCCCCTGCTGGTCTCACTAACACCACTTCCAGCTTTCTCATGTGGTCTCCCTTCCAGGTAATGACCGGGCGCAGCCCTGCTTAGCTTCAGTGGGCGACCATGTGAGATGTATGGTTGTGAATTGCATTATGGGATGTTGATCTCTGCTCTGTTGACTTTTGATATTGTAAATTGTACTCTACAGTCTAACAAAGTGAGTTTAGTGACATTTTAGTAGTTTGAAATAATATAATGTGTAAGAAATAGAAAGATAAGTCTGTCAAATAACAGAAAATGTAATGGCAGCTTATTACAAGGTTTTTGCAACGTAAAATACAACACCAACCTAGACAATACATCACTTTAAACTATTAAAAATGTTCTTAAACGTCACTTTTTTAAGATTAAAAGTTGTTGGAAAAAAGATGAAGGTCCCATAATCCAATTTAAAAGTATAAATAAACTGAGAAAAATAAAAACATAAATCACAAAATATAAAAACTGCTTATTTACGGGATATTTTTACAGTGTAGTTCTGGTTCTAAACAAATGCAATGCCGTTTGTATCCAAACCAACGTTGTGTTAAAAAACATAGCAACTGAAGGACATTAAAATCAACATGAGGGTAACAAAAAAGGCAAAAAAATCCATCAAAGTCATACACATCTGCAACATAAAGCCTGGCAGTGTTAGAGAGATTGAATTTCAGAGAGCAATTACCCTCCCAGCACGTCTGACCCACTCCAGGTCAGCCATTGCTAGTTTGTGGCGTAAAAAGCTTCGGTGTGACAGCAGTAAACGTTCTCCGTCTGCCGTCAAACCTGATCTATTGTCAAACCAGAGCTGTGGCATTGAGTGATTCTCCCAAAGAGCGCTGTCGTACCTGACTTATTCACTATTGAGGTCAAAGAAAACAAAAATACAGATGATTCGGGCCCAGAGGAACGCTGCACGTGTACGGAAAACGGCTCACGGAATATGTCAGGATTTTTGAAAGACGTTTCAATTTAGCCAACGAAACCCCCCTCCGGGCTCTCATACATGTCCGCTCTCTCAGAGAGGCTCGGCATCTGCAAAAGCACAAATTGTTTTAATCAAAACGCCGTATATTTCTCTCAGCTGCACAGACAAGCTGGCAGGAGAACATCGCTGGAGAAACTGGGGTATTAGCAGTGCATTCCAGCAGCCAGAGGTTACTGGCAGATCACCAGCGAACAGAGAGAGAGAGAAAAGAGAAAGATGGGTGGGAAAGAGGAACCGCTGCAGCTGTGTGTGCCTGTTTACTGGGAGTATGAGGAGTTTAAAAGACACAAGCGGCCATCTCACACACACACACACACACACACACACACACACATACACACACACACACACACACACACACACACACACACACACACACACACACACACACACACACACACACACACACACACACACACACACATACACATACACATACACACACACACACACACACACACACACACACACACATACACACACACACACACACACACACACACACACACACTGTTATTATCTTATTTGACAGAAAATAATTATCTAAAGCATCCCAAGATTTTAAATGATCAATATTTAAACATAAACAATGAAATCAAAACTAAACTAACTAAAATAATATAAAAAAACTAAATAATTACTGTTATAAACTATTAAAATAACACATTAATATATATCATATTTTACATTATATATAATATATATATATATATATATATATATATATATATATATTTTTTTTTTTTAAATAAAATAAATGATAGTGTGGGTTTGAATAAATAAATAAATAAATAAATAAATAAATAAATAAATAAATAAATAAATAAATACAGATATAGATACATACATCCATACACACACACACACACACACACACACACACACACACACACACACACACACACACACACACACACACACACACACACACACACACCCCGTTAACTATTTGTCAAACACAAGGAATGTCAAACTTTCTTGTCTGACGGAAAATAATGATCTGAAGTATCCCAAGTTTTTAAATGATAAATATTTAAATATAAATTATAAAATAAAAAACTGAAATAATATAAAAATATTAATTATTATGTATTATAAGCTATTAAAATGACCTGTTATTATTAATCATAGGTTGCATTATATATATATATATATATATATATATATATATATATATATATATATATATATATATATATATATATATATATATATATATATATATATATATATATATATATAAATTTGTCCTTTTAATTAGTTTTCTGTGGGTTTAAATAAATAAATAAATAGATACAAATTAAAATAAAAAAATATTATTATTAATGTATTTGTAAGACATACACAGAGAAACCCAAACTTTCTTATCTGACAGAAAAGAATGATCTGAAGCATCCCGAGTTCTTCATTTCATCTTCTGTTTAGCTTAGTCCCTTTATTTATCAGGGGTCGCCACAGCAATATGAACCGTCAATTTATCCAGCATATGTTTTGCGCAGCGGATGCCCTTCCAGCTGCAACCCATCACTGGGAAACACTCATGCACTCCCATTCACACACATACAATACAGACAATTTAGCTTACATAATTCACCTATAGTGCATGTCTTTGAACTGGGGGGGAAACCCACGCCAACACTGTGAGAACATGAAAACTCCACACAGAGACGCCAGCTGACCCAGCCGAGGCTTGAATTAGCGACCTTTTTACAGTGACGTGATTGTGCTACCCACTTCACCACCTTGACTCCCCATCCAGAATAACCGTTTTAAAATAATCAATATTTAAATATAAATACTAATAAAAACTAAAATAATATACAATAATAATTTTGCATTGTAAATGATTATACTTATACATTATAATCAATAATATATTGCAATTTACATCATTTGTTCTTTTTATTATTACTGTTTTATAAAATAAATATGGTAGTGTGGGTCTGCATTAAATAAATAAATATATAATATTTATTACAAACCCACATTAGCATATGGAATTTATATAAACTAATAAAATCTAAAAAAAAAAAAAAGATTTAAATTTCAAAAATATTCAAAAAGATGCAAATTCCCATTTTGCCAAGGTTTCAGCCAAAATTTAAGCTTTACATTGTTTTGAAAACAAAAGTAAACAATAAATATTAGTTTCAGAATTTTACTGCTGTTATAGAAACAAAAAAAATACAAAAATAAAATAATAATAAAATAATAATAAAATAACAATAACATAAACAACAATAATAATAATAATAATAATAAAATAATAATAATAACAACAATAACAATAAAATAATAATAATAAGAAGAATAATAATAATACTAATAATAAAAATCAGGCAGCACGGTGGTGCAAAGGGTAGAATGATCACCTTACAGCAAGAAGGTCGCTGTTCTCCCCGTGTTCACATGGGTTTTCTCCGGGTGCTCCGGTTTCCCCCACATATCCAAAAACATGTGCCATAGGTGAATTGAGTAAGCTAAAATCGTCCATAGTGTATGAGTGTGAATGACTGTGTATGGATGTATCCCAGCGAAGGGTGGCAACTGAAAGGAGATTCGCTGCGTAAAACATATGCTGGATAAGTTGGTGGTTCATTCCACTGTGGCAATCTCACATTATTAAAGGGACTTTGCTGAAAAGAAAATGAATGAATGAATAACAATCATCATCATCATCATCATCATCATCATCATCATCATCATCATCATCATCATGATCTCAAATAAAAAACTTTTATAAAAAACTCTTATAACACTTGTGTCTCAATTTATTTTAAGCTACAACATACCAACATGTCTCAGATTCTTCATTTCCAAACATGAACCATTCCCGTTTTAACTTTGCTGGAAAACTGCAAGGAGTTCATCCAAACTTGCTTAAAAGATTCTTACACTCTTATTAAAATGCAGAAATGTACAGCACTTCCACAAAAACACTGAAAATTACTGTAGTTCCAGATTAAAAGCAACATTCATTCATTCATTCATTTTCCTTCAGCTTAGTCTCTGCTTTTATCAGAAGTCACCACAGCAGAATGAACCGCCAACTTAAGCAGCGGATGCCCTTCCAGCTGCAACCCATCACTGGGAAACACCCATAATAAAGGCTTAGTCCAAATTATTATTCTGGGGTCACCACAGTGGAATAAACCACCAACTAATCCATCATATGTTTTACGCAGCGGATGCCCTTCCAGCTGCAACCCATCACTGGGAAACACCCATAATAAAGGCTTAGTCCAAATTATTATTCTGGGGTCACCACAGTGGACTAAACCACCAACTTATCCATCATATGTTTTACGCAGCGGATGCCCTTCCAGCTGCAACCCATCACTGGAAAACACTCATACACCTCCATTCACACACATAAACTACGGACAATTTAGCCTACCCAATTCACCAATAGCACATGTTTTTAGACTGTAGGGGAAAAACCGGAGCACCCGGAGGAAACCCACGCCAACACTGGGAGAACATGCAAACTCCACACAGAAATGCCAGCCGATCCAGCCGAGGTTCAAACCAGCAACCTTCTTCCTGTGAGACGACGGTGCTAACCACTGAGCCACCATGCCACCCTAAAAGCAACATGCAGAGGGAATTGATAATCACTTTAAGCCATTTATCTACTTTATTCAATGAATTTACTTTAATTGCGCTGTAATTCTGAGCTTCTCATCATCTCTTTAGGAATGTCAGTGATAATGCAGCAGTGTGTGTGCACGCTTCATCCAATAAACAGGCTGTGTGTTCATCCGTGTGTCTCTCACAACATTCCACTCCGGAGCAATTTTCCACTGAGAAATCAATAGCGCAGTGCAGACTCTTCTCTACAGGGGAAATAGAGTTTGTATTGTTTCTTGCAGACAAATGCAGGCTTCAGCAAAGATAAATGCCATTTTCGTGCGCTTCATCTCTCTTTTTTTTATTTATTTGGACACACCTTGAGCTTGTCATTCCTCAATAAGAGTATAAAGTCAGAATTATTAGCCCTCTTGCTAAAATCGAATCCTTATATATTTTTTGTCCCCAATTCATGTTTAACAGGGAGATTTTTTTAACACATTTCTAAACATAATAGTTTTAAAGAGCCCGTATTATACATGAAAAAGGGTCATATTTCGGTTATATGGATCTCCAAAAACATACTGATCTGCATGCAAGGTCAAAAAACACTTTCATGGTCTTATAATCTGCATTTATTTTTACCCAATTATCTCAGCGACTCCCGTATGAATTGTCCAGTGATTCATTTGTGCCCAAACCCCTCCTTAGAGCGAAGCTAATCTGCGCTGATTGGACCGATGACAGTCTGTTGCGATTGGTCGACTGCCTTCAGCACTAGACAAAGGCCCAGTACATCATTTACGTGATTTCACAAGAGCGTGATTTCTGTGACCGAGCTTTTCTCCCTTCTCAGCTGTAACTTAGATCATTTCTATTTGCAATTATTGCTGTAGCATCTCTTGCGTGAAGTGTTCTCATATGTTTTCAGGGCTTACCTGTACTCTGCTTTGCCCAAAGATCCCATCCCCAGCCAAGGGGTTGTAGTTTGAAACGTCAGAAAAGTGGGTGTGTCCAGCTCTGTTTAGGTGGGAGTGTCAGGGGAGGGTAAGAGGGAAGGTTTTGCATAAAAATGATAGATTCTGTTTGGGCATGCGCCGATTTTCACAGAGGCAAAACGATTGTAGACGCAGAGGAGAAAGACTGTGACTATGTTTACATGGACATCAGTAATTGAATTATTTACCTAATTATTAATTTGTGGACTTTAACTGCAGTTTGGCACTTTCATTCAGGAACATTTCTTGCATGCCCCCCTGACAAACGACATTTCTGGCGACCGCAAATTATGTAGCCGAAGGTATGTATGGCTGCATTTCATTTTTTATAAGTAAACGCTAAAGGGCGGTATGACGCCATTCCTTTTCGCGCTTACCTCCGTGTGGAGGGCTTTCCCCCTGCAACCAGTTTTCTGCATCCAGCAGCCAATCAGAACCTACAGACTACATTCATATGGGAGCCTATGGGATAATAAAAGACAACACAAGGCGTTGAGACAAAGAATAAATAAACAAATAAGCAAATAAACTATAGTCATAATGGGGAAACCCACACTAACATAGCAAGAACATGCAAACTCCACACAGAAATGACAACTAACTGGATTAACTAGGTTTACTTAGGGTAATTAGGCAGGCCATTGTATAACAGTAGCTATTGCTTAAGAGTAAAATCTTAAGAGCGGTTGGTAACAGGGTTTGATTTGGGACGGGAGCGGGCTGTCTAGCAATATCGCTCCCGACTCCCAAGCGAGCATGCGCATGTATGTGTGTAAATGAAATAGCGCGATGCTGTGTTTAGCTTGTTTGTTATGAGAGATATATGTGTGTGTGTTGTGTGTTTGTGTGTTAGTGCGCGTGCGCGAATGAGAGAGAGAGAGCTTTGTCTGTGTGTGTGTGTGCTTTTTGCTCTGTGTGTGTGTTTGTGTTTATACAGACAGCTTGTTATAGGCTGTCTGGACTGTATAGCTGGGTGATTTTCGGTTTTGTTCTCCCCCGCTCTTTAGCGGGATCGGGCGCGGCGGGTAGAAAACGGGGCGGGTCGGTCAGCGGGACAACAAGTGCCTAATATAAGCGGGAGCGGTCAGGTTCAGACTAAAACCAGGCGAGTGCGGGCGGGAGCGGGATTCAAAATTTAGTTCCACGTAGATCTCTATTTAAGAGTGTAATAATATTTACCTTAAAATTGTTAAAATAAATAAATAAATAAATAAAACAAATAAGATTTTCTTCGGAAGAAAAAATATTTTCGGAAATACTGTCAAAATGTCCTTAAACATCAAAAATAATAACTATATTTCACAGGAGGGCTAATAATTTTGCCCTCAACTGTATATGGGAAATACAGTGGCCTGAATTCTTCTCTGAATCATTATACATTGTGCTGATATGATCTTCTGCCCTCGTATGACCTGTACTTTAAAAGCATTGCTTAACTTCTCTCCGCTGGATCAGAGTCGGATACACTTAATCCGTCCGGATTCCTCGTCCATCTGAGACTCGCGCTTTCCAAAAACTCCTGTCTGATCTTTCAGAATGTTTGATATCAGACCTGGTAGCATCATTTTTATATCACAGAGAGTCATAACTATGTCTAAATGTATTACAAACCAGGCGCAACGCCACATGTTGTTGATTCTGTGCACAGTGAAAGTGAAATATTGTGTAAAATGTCAACATCGGGGTTATTTGCAGATTAGAGGACTGTTTTACTACTGCTGCTGTCCATAATGGTAAATGCAGAATACATAAAGGCTTAAAAAACTGCGAATAAATTTGATTAATTTTAATATTTAATAATAATATTTCTGTTCTAATACTAGTAACAATTTGAAATAAGGGTTAGTTAATGTATTTACTAACATGATTAAGCAATAAGCAATACATTTCTTGCAGTATTTATTCATCTTTGTTAAAGTTTCTTAATGGATATAGTTGTTCATTGTTGTTTTTTAAAGTACAGGTCATACGAGGGCAGAAGATCATATCAGCACAATATATAATGATTCAGAGAATAATTCAGGCCAGTATTTTCCATATAATGTTGAGGGCAAAATTATTAGCCCTCCTGTGAAATATGTATTCTTTTTCAAATATTTCACAAGCAATATTTAATGACATTTTGACAGTATTTCTGAAATTATTTTTTCTTCTAAGGAAAATCTTATTTATTTTTTATCTTTATTTATTTATTTATTTATTTATTTATTTATTTATTTATTTATTTATTTGTTTGTTTGTTTGTTTGTATATGTATTTATTATTAGTTTTAAGGTCAATATTATTACACCCTTAAGCAATAACCACTGTTATAAAATGGCCTGCCTAATTACCCTAAGTAAACCTAATTAATCCACTGTTTTATGTTAACTCACTGTGCATTAACTAATATTAAGTTTATTAATGCATTAAGAAATGTTCAACTATGATTAATAAATGCCGTTCAAGCAATTTCTTATTAGTAAATGCATTAACTAAATTTAACGAATTAACCATTATTTAAAAGTGTTACCTTAATATGATTTTATACAAAATAATCTGTCAGTGCCATTTCAATATAAAAATTAATAATAATAAATGTTATTTTTAATATTATATATTTTAAAAAATAAAATACACATCCAATTTTTACTGAATACATACTAATTTTCAGAATTGCCTAATTTAACTTTGGAGAATACAGTTTTAACTGTAAATAGAATAAAATAGTTCTGTTATTTATCATGTTAATAACTAATTAAAAATGACAATAATGTTAATTATTATTATTTAGTATATTATTTATGTTTATATACAGTATATGAATGTATGCATGTATGCATGTATGTATGCATGTATGTACCCTTATCGGCCACTTTTTCAGGTACACCTTTCTAGTACCAGGTTGGACACCTTTTTGCCTTAATCCTTCGTGGCATAGATTTAACAAGCTACTGGAAATATTCCTCAGAGATTTTGCTCCATATTGACATGATAGCATAGGGCAGTTTCTGCAGATTTGTCGGCTGCACATCCATGAGATGCTTGCACATCCAGCGATGGTTGTGCATGAAAATTGTCTTGACCGTGGCTACATGCCTAAATGCATTGAGATGCTGCCAGGTGATTGGCTAATTAGAAATTTGCATTAACGAGCAGTTGGACAGGTGTACCTAATAAAGTGGCCGGTGAGTGTATATGCGTGTGATAATGGAAATTGTGTAACTAATATTTTTTGTGAATATAAATGTGCATTTACCTTCTGAATACTCTGATTATGTCCTATTATGTCTCTGCGATGTGATTTTAATAAAAGATATATTAAGTATGCAAATATTAAGCACACAGTCCAAACAGCCTGGTCTTTTCATGCATTGCCCGTTGTTCACAGCTAGTCACATCACATTTCTAGTGAAGCCACTTTTCTGTTAAATTAGTTTTGCTCTCATATACGCCCATTCATATTGCTTCATCCTTAAATTACAGGCTTCTATATATACATTATTTGGAAAAAAAAAAATCTGTGCACTTCATTCCAGGCCTGTAAAATTGCTGTTGACACGTATTAGGGTTGGAAAATCCCTGCCGTCATTTTCTATATGATTCCTTTGTGTTTTGCGATTTTGAGCCAGCAAATGTTTAACGCGCCTCAGAGACTCCGCTATAGATCTGACCTCACTGTTTCCTCACATTAACACACACAGCAAATATATATATATATACATACACAAAATTCAGCACAGTATTCATTAAGCTAAGAGAACAACACTGTTTCCACCAAAAACAACAACACAGGCTCGTTAGAAATACCCATGCTTCAGCATACATATTTGTGAAACAGCACAAACTCATTTACACACACAATTGACTGAGGTTTCTGTATAATGAATGCTGTAAGCCAACAAACTGTATTCCTTTTGACACTAATGATATTTACAGGAACATAATCTCAATGAGGGGCGACGCAGTGGCACAGTAGGTAGTGCTGTCGCCTCACAGCAAGAAGATCGCTGGGTTACTGGTTTGAGCCTCGGCTCAGTTGTCGCTTCTGTGTGGAGTTTGCATGTTCTCCCTGCGTTCGCGTGGGTTTCCTCCGGGTGCTCCGGTTTCCCCCACAGTCCAAAGACATGCGGTACAGGAGAATTGGGTAGGCGAAATTGTCTGTAGTGTATGAGAGTGAATGAGTGTGTGTGGATGTTTTCCAGACATGGGTTGCACCTGAAAGGGCATACGCTGCGTAAAAACTTGGTGGATAAGTTGGCAGTTCTTTCTAGTGTGGCGACCCCAGATTAATAAAGTGACTAAGCCGACAAGAAAATTAATGTATGAATAATATCAATGAGCAAAAAGTTATTTTCATGCAGCTCTTTGCACACCAAATAAATACCACAAAACTTTGACATTATGCTGTCTATTATACAAATCCAAATACATTTACAGTGGATGGGCTACTTGGTAGATGGGCAAAGGACTACCAAACCATACTGGAGGACCATGTGACCAATGGTTCAAACATTGTATCAGGATGATTATCAGTGTTGTAAAGTAACAAATTACAAATACTCAAACTCCTGTAGTTGAGTGTTTTTTCTCAGGAATTGTAATTTACTAAGTAGTTTTATAAATGTGTACTTTTACTTTCCCTTGAGTACATTTTTAGTATCTGTATCTGTACTTTTACTCCACTACTTTCCTTCAACCTGCAGTAACTACTTTATTTCTTTCTTGTCTATGATTAGCTAAAGTATAAAAATCAGTCCTGTGATTCCTGTCCAATCAAATCACACATAGAAAGTAAATCCCATCATACTGAAAAACCTCAGGACATGGGCGCTTTATAAATGCAGCAAACCTTTTGGAAGCGTAACAATGTCGAACACGATGTCCAAAACCTTCCAGAAACTGTTTATGGACTGCATGCATGTCACTAATTAGAAAATGAAGGATGCCAACTGTATGATGACTGAAATCACTAAACAGCCTTAAACAATGACTATATGGAACAAATGAAGAATGGTAGGAAGGGCCGAATGAAGGAAGGACAGAACAAGGAATGGAAGGAAGGACCAAACTAATGAAGAAAGGAAGGGCCACATGAATAAAGGAAGGATTAAAAAAAAGGACTGAACAAACTAAGGAAAGAAAAAATGAATGGATGGATGGACGGATGGACGGATGAACAAAGAACCTAATGAAGGAAGAAACAAAATATGAACAAACGAATGAAGGGAGAAATTAAGAAAGAATAAAATGAATGAAGGAAGGATTCAAGAAAGGACTGAACAAGGAACAAAAGGAACAAAAAATTAACGCACAAACAATCAAATGAATAAGTGGACAAATGAAGGGAGAAATGAAGGAAGGATCAGATGAATGAAGGACTGAACAAACTAAGGAAGAAACAAACAAATGAATGAATAAACTAATGAAAGAAGGAATAAAAAATTAACAAAGGAATAAACGAATAAATGAGCAAACGAATGAAGGGAGAAATGAAGGAAGGACCAGATGAATGAATGAATGATTCAGGGAAACACTAAACAAACTAAGGAAGGAAGGAAGGAACAAACAAATGAATGAATGAACAAAAGAACTAATGAAGGAAGGAACAAAAAAATATGAACGAACGAATAAGTGAGTGAACAAATGAAGGGATAAATGAAGAAAGGATTCAAGGAAAGACTGAACAAACCAGGGTAGGAAGGAACAAACAAATGAATGAAAGAACAAAAGAACTAATGAAGGAAGGAACAAAAAATTAATGAACAAATAAATGAGCGAACAAATGGAGAGAGAAATGAAGGAAGGATCAGATGAATGAAGGAAGGATTCAAGGAAAGACTAAAACTAAGGAAGGAGGGAACAAAATAAATGAATGAACAAAATAACTAATGAAGGAAGGAATAAAAAATGAACAAACGAAGAACAAATGATTGAGCGAACGAATAAAGGGAGAAATGAAGGAAGGATCAGATGAATGAAGGAAGGATTCAATAAGGGACTGAACAAACTAAGGAAGAAACAAAGAAATGAATGAACAAAAAAAACTAATGAAGGAAGGAGCAAAAAAATACAAATGAACGAACGAATAAATGAGCGAACGAATAAAGGGAGGAATGAAGGAAAGAACAAATGAATGAAGAAAGGAACGAACAAATGAACGAAAGAAGGAAAAACAGAACAAACAATGGAAGGGGCGAACGAAAGATCACTAAATGCACTACAGAATGTTACGTTTACACATCCCTGCACAAACTACATGTAAACCCATCAACTTTTAACAGCGTAATACTCACTTCTCACTACTCTTGAGTACTTTTACAATTATTACTTTTTACTCATATTTTGAGTAATATTTACAACAGATATTTTTACTCTACTTTCACTACATTTTTGGCCAGGTAAGGGTACTTTTACTTTCCACCACTAATGATAACGCACAAATACACACAGCAAGAATTGTGACGGAGTGGTTTGACGAACATGAAAATTAAGGTGATAATCTCCCATGGCCTGCACAGTCACCAGAGCTAAATATTATTAAGCCACTTTGGGGTTTTGGAGAAGCATTTTTCTCCACCAGCATCATGTAGTGACCAGGCCACTAATCTGCAAGAAGAATAGCTCAAAATCCTTCTGGCCCCTGTGCAGCACTTGTATCTGTACCGGCCACATTATTAGGTACATCTTGCTAGTACCTACTCGTGGCATAGATTCAACAAAATACTGGAAATATTCCTCAGAGATTTTGCTCCATTTTGACATGATAGCATCACACTGTTGCTGCAGATTTGTCGACTGCACATCCATCAATGGATTGCCAATAAATCATGCCAATAAATCTGTTAGGAATTGAATTGAATGTTAAATTGAGAAGGAGAGACAGAGAAAGATTACTCTGAGTTAATCTAGTATCAGATTACCGGCTCCAGAGGATGGCCAGTGCACAACTCATTATTGAAGGAAAAGTCTGTTAAATACAGATTAGAGATCCAGAGCAAATGTCAGCCTTGGCGACCACTGCTGCCTCTCTCTGAAGCACTATCAAAACTGTGTGTGCGTGTGTGTGACTAAACTCTTCTGTGATGCAGGATTGTGCCTCTCTGCTCCACATGCATGCATCTGTTAGCAGCATGTTTGAAAAATCCCACACTCCTCTTTCCAAACGCAGGTCCAGCCAGTTCAGTCGTGCCTCCAGCCAAACTCCCTCCCCGAGTCACGCTGTTTTTGGACAGCACAGCCTGTCTGTTGTGCCTCTACAGACTTTCGCACAGGCACGACTCATCGAAGAGTGTTCCCGTCTGTTTGTGGCACAACGGGTGAGTGCTGAGGAGTGCTTTGGTGCCACACCAGCATCTTGCAAAGAAATTAGTTCTCATTTTTTGCATGATACTACTCGAAGTGATGTAGTGAAATGTGGTCATGGAGGATTGTCATGTCAATATAATTGAGATTCCTGCATAGTTTAGTCCCAAAATTCGAAGATGGGGTAAAATTCCTGTCAGTGTGTTGGTTAAAAGCCCAAAATTAACTAATAACAAATGACTAAATCTTTTTGTTTTCACTCAAAAAAAATAAATAAAATAAAAATAAATAAATAATTTTGCTGCATGTTCAAACTACTTATTTAAATCGAGCAGAATCAACATAGCTTGTGAGATTTTTTGGGACAACTTAATTGTTTTATGTTCAATCCGCTTAAATTTGTTAAGTTAACTTTTTGATTGAAAGTAACTAATTGATTCAACACAGGCTCATTCTCAAAACGTAGCCCCTAAATACATTTTTGGAGAGCACAAATTATGTACACTGTAAAAAATGGCCGTGATTTCAACAGTAAAAAACTGTAAAAATGCTACAGTACAAATCGGTAACCTGGTTAACGGTATGTTTCCCTAATATATACGGCGAATAACCGTAAATTGACTTTCCCAGAATTCCCTGCATGGCACATAACTTTATATGCATTTGGTTGACATTATTATGGATCTTTTTAGTTGTTTCCCCATCAGTTATGTACATTAGAGATTTATGCTACATCTAATGTTGATAAACAATGTTTATTTCATGACTTTAATTTTATGCGTGTTACCATACTGGTGTTTAGTAGCTGTGTGAATGACACTGAGCACCTTCTACATGCTGATACTCTTTTCTGCTTGTGGGAGAAGTTGATTGTGATGAGCATTGGCTCATTATGTAACTTTCTCATCACCACCTGAATGTGGGTGTGCTAACCTGTCTAACTGTCTAACAAAAGATGTGTAGATGTTGATCATTCAAAATACAGACACATTACCTCTATAAATGATTAAAATACAGTAATTTACCATAAAAATTCTTTTTAAGGTTTGTACCGTGTTTTTAACGGTAAATTACTGACAACCACAGCTGCCGTTTTTTTACCGTAAATTTTACGGATTTATTTTTTCCAGTGCAGCCAGAGGAAAGTAGGTCGTCTTTTAAACGAAAGCTACGGGGTGGTGGATTTGAGTTATTACTATAAGCGTATGTCAGAGGATTTGAGACACAGAGCGGAGTTGAATGTGACGATTGGGTTAAATCCGGCGAAAAATGGTTCCAGAAAGCAGATAAGACAAAAACAGAAACCAAAATAATAAAATAATAAAACAAACAAGTAAACAACAGGGTGAGAGTGTGGTAAAATCTGAAAATGTGGTAAAAATCAGGCAAGGGCTTTTCTTTTTCTGGATTGCTTTTGAAAACACTATCGGTTGGTGTGGCAAGGGGGCGGGGTTAAGAGCTGTGGGAACGGAATGAGGCCACCGCGTAAGTGATACACCTGTAGCGCGCACCAGCCTCGAATCCCACAGAAGGAGCTCTGGACTAAAAGAGGAGAAACGATGGCAGAGGAAGCCAAGAGTGGACCGGGCCCGGACACATTGTTTTACTTTTGTTTTCAGTTTGACGGCAGACTCCGTCAGTCAGCCAGTCAGTTAGTCAGTTAACAGCGGCTTCTGGTGGATTTACGTGAGAAAAGCAGCTGCGAATGGCACTCGCGAGAGAAATTTGAGATCTGAAAAATTGTACACAGTGACTTCTAGTGGATTCACAAAAACTGTAAAAAAATACTTGCCTCCTGGGACATTTGGCACTCTCTAGAAATCATTATATGGGTACATAATCAGAATGAACCTGGGCTGAATCATTTGTGGAATCCTGCATTTGTTTTACAGTGAGTGCAGTGTGTGTGTGTGTGTGTGTGTGTGTGTGTGTGTGTGTGTGTGTATGGGGACACAAAATTGTGTAATGACATGGAATGACCTTTTTGTACTTTATTAAGGAGGTATACAAGAACATGACATGTGTCCTCGTACTTAAAACACCTAAAAATCATAGTGTACTTAAAAGAGTCTTTTGACATTCAAAATTTTACATGTAAGTGTTGGTTTTAAGGGTGGGTATTAGTTAAGTGGTTTTTACACTATAAAATAAACTACGTTTATGGAGAGTCATCATAAACCACCAATACCAACTTGATTGTGTGTGTATCTTGTATTTCTTCTATTGTGGAGACTAAATGTCCCCACAAGTATAGCAATACCAGTCAATTTTGACCTTGTGGGGAGATTTGTTGGACCCTATGAAGAAAAAAAAAAAGAGTAACACTTTATTTTGATGGTCCATTTGAGTATTAGTAGACTGTCTGCTTAATATTTTTTGATACTGACATTCAACAGACATTTAACTGACTATAAGAAACTTTGCAGGTACATGTCAATTTACAATAACCCTTATCCCAAGTTGACAGTCTACTTATAATCTAATGAGAATTAGTTACTAAAAAAGTTTTATAAGACGCAAAAAGATCTATAAGACGCAACTTAAAACTGTAAACTTATTCACATGCAACACAGCATTCGATTTAGGGTTTCAGCCTAAAATCTTGCATATATATGAAAATTATAAACGGTAGATGACACTGTGACATCTACAACCTGAGGGAAAATGGATTGCACATGTACACAGTCAGCATAGAGGCACCTAGGACATTCAAAATGACACTTTTCTATATGGTGAATGGCACACAGTGCACTGTATACACCATTCAGACAGAGAAAATCTGCTTTCCTTTGGTTTGAATGAAGACTGCTTTCCTGTTAATTTCACACTAACTGCTGTAGAGACGCATACACAGCTTCCCTTTGGTCCAGAGATATGACAACACAAAGAGGATCATATGCATGTGTCGCACAGACCACAAAACATTCATTGATTTATTCATTCATTCATTCGTTTTCTTTTCAGCTTAGTCTCTTTATTAATCCAGGGTCACCACAGCGGAATGAACCGCTAACTTATCCAGCACATGTTTTACGCAGCGTATGCCCTTCCAGCTGCAACCCATTTCTGGGAAACATCCATACACACTCATTCATACTCATACACTATGGACAATTACCTGTACCGCATGTCTTTGGACTGTGAGGGAAACCGGAGCACCTGGAGGAAACCCACGCGAACGCGGGGAGAACATGCAAACTCCACACAGAAATGCCAACTGGCCCAGCCAAGGCTCAAACCAGCTTCTTGCTGTGAGGCGACAGCACTAGCTACTGCGCCACTACGTCCCCACCACAAAACATCGGAATAATTTCAAAATGATGTTGCTATATTATGCCAATATAGACTATAGAGCTCTAGTGAATCTGATGAGGATCTTAAGAGTTAGACTGGCAGAGCTGTGATATAAATAAATGCCATTAGCTTGTTATTTAAAAAATGTGGAGGAACCATCTGATATGTCCCATACTATCTTTATGTTTCAGTTGAAATTGCATTACAGATCGAACAAAGCTGCACGTTCAAGGCACTTCAGGGAACCTTTAAATGAATTAGAGCATTTCATTGAATTAGGAATTGATCGAGAGAGTGAGAGAATTTGTGGTGTTGTTTACAAGGTTGTAGTGATGTTAACCAATCTTCCAACAAACAAAGAAGCTGTGAGTTTTGCAACACAAAAACATGTAATGATCGTGAATGTTAAATCGGCATACAGGTTTTGACATCAAATAGATTTGCATTATGTTTATAATGTCAATTTGACATCAGGGTGCTCGCTGGGATATATACACCCAACCCAGGCTCATTATTGATATGTACCCCTGTATACATTTCTGGAGAACGAGAAAAACGTCCCAAGAGCTTTAGTTTTTTGCAATTTTAGTTTTCGCAAATTCATCACACGCTACTGTGTACGCTTTTTAACACCTCAAATTTATCTCACAAGTGTCATTCGCACCTGCGGTTCTTGAGTAAATCCACCAGAGACCACTGTCCACTGACTGCCTGACTGATAACCCCACCCACCCCCTTCTCTAAACCCAACCGATAGTGTTTTCAAAAGCACCTACTAACCCAATCACTGCCTCCCCTAATCCCTCCGGTTTGAAGGATGAGAGGAAAGTCTGAGCTCAGTGGGTCTAAAGAACCACTGGTTTAGTTAGGGCTTAGTTAGGGCTTAGGACAGATTATAGAGATTGCTATGGAGAGATAAACAGCTGACTGAAGGCATGAGTAGTAGCCTGACTAACAGCTCAACTATAGTAGCAATTCGGTTTAGTCAATTCACTTCTGTTGCATGTCTTTGGACTGTGGGGGAAACCAGGGAACCCCACGCAAAAATGGGAAGAACATGTAAACTCCGCACAGAGTCGCCTGTTAATTTCAGAGTCACAAAACCACTGAGTCGCCAGGCCGCCTATGTAGGAAAAGTACAGTAAGAGTAGGGGGCATGGGGGAATTTTTCTAGACGAAGATAACGAAGGTGAGAAACTCTGATTATTTATATTTGGATTTGTCTGATTGGTGAATCATCTGTTAGCTAATGCAGGACCAGCTGTGGTCAATCATAAGCATGTGATTCTATCAAGATTAGTTTATAAATAAACTTCACATCACGTCCACATATATCTCTCCAGCCTTCATGACTGAAACAAAAAATGATGTGATTTCCACCAAGGCAACCCGGTGTGTAAAAATATAACTGCAGAAACGGGCAGTGGGCGGAGTTACACAGACTAAACCAAAGTCACACATTCTCAAAGCAGAATATCTGACTTCAGCATTTAGCATATCTTTTTCATTCATTCATTTTCTGCCGTTTTTCCAGGGCCGGGTTGCGGGGGCAGCAGTCTCAGGAAAGAACCCCAGACCACCCCCGGGGGGATCCAGAGGCGTTTCCGAGAGACATAGTCCCTTTAGCATGTCCTGGGTGATCCCCAATGCCTCCTACCGGTGGGGCATGCCTGAAACACCTCCCTAGGTAGGAAAAACACTGTAAAAACTGAAAAACAAAACCCCAAGAAACTTGAACTCCTCCACCAGAGGTAAGGACTTTCTTTTTCAGATAAACAAATATGTCCACATTTCTCAATTATTTGCAAAAATACTATGAATGATACTTTAGAAATGACAGAAACATACATACAGCACCTTCAAATCAACAAGTAGCCTCCTTTTCTTTTAGCACCAGTTGTTATTTGTAAGCTAGATCAACACATAATGTCGCGCTTCCAAATGACGATATATGCAGTCGATGTTTATAGGATCAGAAGTTCACAACCTGTGCTCATAACAACAGCTGGTGTTGCATCTTCACAATGCATCGTGAAACTGCTCCACAGGCTGCAGTCCCAGAACAAGCAGAACTCGGATGACAATTATCAGAAGCGACGCTCTCACGAAACCCCGGCGGACCCCGAGAACAGAGTGAAGCTCATTAGCACTTCGAGAGAAAGTGTGTGTGTGTGTTTGTGTGACTTACGCTGCTGAAGCTGGGAATGAGGCTGAGCGCAGAGCCGCCATCCAAAGCAAAAGGGACAAAGTGCTTCATGCCCAAAGAGGAGGGCACAGCGGGAAGAGGAGCTCGAACCAGCGCTGGCACTAGGCCACTCTGACAAGCATTACCTGAGGAGGACAAACAGAGACAAAAAAGTACAAAATCTGTCACTGGAGTGCTACAAGATACAGTTTTGTAGTCATCAAGTCCTCATTTGGGCCTAAAAAGGTACAAATTAGTACATAAAATGTACAAAATCACATGTGAAAGATACAAAAAGTATAAGGTCAGTAAATGCGGACACACATTTGAGGGGGTAAAGAACTTAAAGAGCCCCAATTATGAGATTTTGAAAATGACCTACTATGTAGTGTGTAACACAGCTCTAAGCACAGTAAAAATATCCAGCTAAGGCTTAAATCTAAAAGTACACAGTGTTAAAACTATAAATTCATCTGTAAAAGAGTCGACTCGTAGTGGTTCGAATGAATCGCTGCTGTAAGGAGTCTTTAGCCGTGTCGGCGTGATGTCGATATGTAACTCAAGCACAGACCAAGTGTGGCACATGCCTGCTTTTGAGTAAAGGTCCTACCCGTTAGATCGCCCCCTGGGGGCTGGCTGCAGTACAAGTCATAAAGCCCACCTCCTCAGTGCTAATGAATGAGACTTGAGCCCAAATAAAAAAAATGAATTACACTTGCAATAAAATGTCCCGAAAGATGGTTTTGGTCAATTAAGGCACTGGCCTTCATGCTGATATAGGTGCAGATTTTCATTTTTGTAACAAGTATGCTTTTAGCTAGTAATTTAATGCTATAAAAACTGGGTGTGTCATCATGATTGACAGTTGTCATTGACAATTTCTCTGAGCAGACCGTCGGAACCTCCCGAGGAGATAAGGTAGACTGTTCTGGCATCCAAATTCAGCAGTCTTTTGTGAAAGTGTTCAATGGGAAAACAACGCAGTCGCATTGTCCATGTTTTTTAGTCATTGGCACAAACCTGGGAAAATTTAAACCCCCGGCCCAAAAATAATACATATTTTTATAATTCATTAACAGTACATCACAAGCAATCACTTCACTGATGCAGCTTTTAAACCAGGAGTCTGTGAAAAGTATGACTGTGGCACATTTTTATGCTAAAACATGAAACATTTGCATTTAAATAATATCATTTTTAATCCTTTAACATCAATTTTAGAAAGTTACACAAAGGTTCACAGAGGTCAAAAACTGCTGTCAATAATCATCTGCATCTTTGTTCACCACATTTTTACTGCCACATAAGTTCTTCACCAGCATAATAACTACTATAAACAATATTTTATTTTAAGGACTAATACTTTAAAATTGCAGTTTGTTTACATAATGGCAGACTTATGTAAGTCAATGATGAGAAGTAATTGTGCAGGGTCACAAAATAAAATGTACACATTGACAATACACATACTTTGGCCCAACACCAATTCTACCCCTTAGCTCTTCCTCTTACTCCTACCCCTCGTTTTGCGTATTGCCGTTAATAAAGGTGTTCCACTTCTCTTTAGCTTGAAGGCGTAGGGCTAAAAGGAAGGGGTGAATAGCCCTTCGAACTGAGATTTTTCAAGATCACACTCAAAACCACGAGTAAGAAAATGTTTCCAGAATACACCAACCACAACGGCAGGATAGCTGCACCCGGAAGTCAGGAGATCCACAAATTAGTATATTTTTGTCTTTATTACAAATTTTTACAACAAACAACCACATGTTTTAATTTACTCACAACAGCATTCGTGCTTTACTGTCATGCTTAAACAAAAACAACTCTAAAATAAAAACCGCTAAATTTCGCGATCTATACTCCATAATGATAACTCCTCTACAGCCGTCCCACAACGTTCTGACACTCGATGACTCGATGAAGTTCAGTGGCTGGGAATGAGCTTTTTACAGTGTCTGCTATAATGTTAATGTTGTTTTTGGTGTGTTTACATAGATAATTATGGCCACAGTGTAAATGCACAGTACAGTTACGATCTTATTGCCACATTAGATTGTTGACAACATGATATCATTGCCTTCAGTGATTTCTTGAAGATAAATACCAATAAATAACGCAACTGGAATAACTACAGCAGTCGCGGTTGTCTGATCTCATTTCGCAATGACATATGATAACGTGTGCAGGTGCTGTAGTGCTGTCCCATTTCTCATGCTGTGTTCACACCAGACGCGGAACGCGCGGATAAATCACGCTATTCGCGCGTAAATAGCCACGTGAACATTTGAGTTTACTTGCTTCATTCGCGGGTCAAATCCGCTTCATTCGCGCATCAAATTCACTTCAGAACAGACGCGGACTCACGTGAAGGGCAGGGCTTTTGTCTGCCCGGTGACTCTAGCTTCATAGCTAAATGGCTAACATGGATTTTATTGATAAAATAACTGTTTATGTGCTTTATAAAGGCTGAAAAACAGCATCGACAAGTTTGGGGTCGTGTCTGAGTCTACTAAATCCTTTCAGAGGTGCATCCAGCTCTGTGAGCTCATAAACTCCTCCAGAAAATGAACCTGGATGACGGAGGCTTTCAGCGGTGCTTCTGACTGAGCCAAGCCCAGTTACAATACGTCACAATCATGCCCCCCACAAGAGCAAGCTCCTGATTGGTTAACGCAGCGTGAATGTCCGCTGAAGTTCAGATTTTCGAACTCAAGTGATTCGCGCGAAACGCTCAATTTTCATTTGCGTGTATCGCGCCATTCGCACTGCACCATTTGTGCAATTCACGTCGATGTCTATTCACGCATTTGCATTGACTTAACATGTAAATCACTCGCGCTTGACGCGCGTTCCGCATCTGGTGTGAACGCAGCATAAATGTTTAAGCCCTTCCCCTTCACACTCAGTTTTAAGGGCCAAGGGGAAGGGGTAGGGGTACAAAAATAGAATTGGGATTGGGCCTTTATATACATTTCTCAGTATATGCAAGTACAAAAACACACCCACACAATAAAATTACATATTTTAAATTATTTTATCCTACAGTGCTTTGAAGCAAAAAGCAGGATAAGGGATTATTTGTTTCATAGTTTAGATTTGAAAAAAATAAAATAAAATAAAATTCACTAAAATACTCAATCTAGTGTTAAAAATATAAAAAATGTTGATGGTTTGCCAGTGAAATAAGAATCTGTTTACACAGAATATGAATATTTTGCTTAAATGACATTGAGCTGTTGGAGTTTTACTAGATTTTTCATATTTTTATCCAAATGTCAAATAGATGTATAAAGAAAATGGAGGGTGAAATAATAAAATGCAAAGAAAAAGAAAGAAAGAAAAAAAAAAACAATGCACAAGGGTAAAGTTAAATAATCCTGTTAAATTATATTGTAACTTATAGTTTCTTGTTTAAACAACTTATTTAAAATAAGCTGAAACAACACTCAATTATTGAGATAATTTGGGAACAACTTATTTGTTTATGTTCAATCCATTTAAATTAGTTACATTAACTTACTGTAATTGATTTGTGATGGGACGATATGAATAAAATGTCTAGAACTCTGCATTGTTTACAATGTACTGAAATTAATTTTTATTTAATTCATCAACAACTTTAAGAATGAATTAATACTCTTCGACTATTTCAGAGGTCGCCACAGCGGAATGAATTGCCAACTATTCAAGCATATGTTTTACACAGGGGATGCCCTACCAGCAGCAACCCATTATCTGAGAAACATCCATACAGACTCCAATACAGTACGACCAATTTAGTTTCCTCAATTCCTCTAAAGCACATGGGCCCTATCATACACCCGGTGCAATGTGGCGCAAGAAACAGCGCAATAGTCTTTTGGTAGTTTCAGCTTGGCGCAAGAGTCGGTTTGAGGCGTTGCGCTACGCTGTTTAAATAGCAAATGCATTAGCGCTCATTTGTGCGCCCATAGGCGTTCTGGTCTAAAAAGGGAGGCGTTCTGAGGTTTTCTGAGGCGCACTGCAGGCGCGTTGCTTTTTTGACAAACTAAAATAGATTTTTCATTAGACCAAAACTAACCCGGTCTAAACTCCCGCACAGAGTTGCGCCTCGCTTACACACTGCTTAATACACACAAGAGAGCAATGGGCAAATCTCTTTACATATGAAAAAAAATAAATATTAAGGATATATATAGGATATAATAAGAATAGATATAGAATATAAATATAAAGGATTAAAATATTACAAAACATATTATTTTCTAGCCTACATCAATATGAAAAATCACTGCTTTTATGTCTTCTTCATCTCGGGAGGCTTTTTCAGTTCATTCATAACAATTTGCTTTTGTATAATGTTATTATTATTATCAGTATTAATTATTATATGCATATTTATATTTGTTTTATTAAAAACAAGCTTAGATTTGCCCACCTGTCAGGTTTTAGACCATATGGGGCACATCATGTGTTTTAGGATGTAACTCAGGTTTTTGAGCACATTTTGTTATTGTTTATTTATTCGTTTGCTGGAAATTAGAACTGAATTTAGTAATAGTTTTGAAATGAATATTTGCGCTTAACAAACGCAATTAATTATTTATAGACTAATTGATGTCTGTGCGTAAAGGTTTCCCTATCCAAGAGCGAAAGTGAAAGTAGATCCATTATCTCTCATTCTCACGCGGTAGATGCTGTTAAAAAACTGTTAACTGTTTGCTAGTGAAATGCTCAGTTTTTCCACTTAGACTTACTTTACGTCCTGTAAATAGCGAATGCGCTCTTGGTGCAATGCAGATGACTCTTAAAGGTAATGGGAGATGAGACTCTAACTGGTTTATTCTCAAAACACACCTATAACTCATTAAGAAAATAAACTCAACCCTTTTAGACCATGCGCCACGGCGCAAAGCAGATTTTCCCGTCCTTAAATTAGCAAAAATGCGTTCTGACATGCCCTGAAAGCATTTGCGGCCTGCGTTTTGGGCTCTGCGCATGGACAGTCAAAATAGAGCCCCATGTGTTTGGACTGTGGGGGAAACTGGAGCACATTGAGGATACCCACGCCAACACGGGGAGAACATGCAAACTCCACACAAAAACCGCAACTGGCCCAGGCGGGACTCAAATAAGCAACCTTCTTGCTATGAGGCGACATCACTGAGTTACAGTTGATTTAATACTATATAACATTATAGAATGAATGCAGTTTAATGTTGATGCTGATTTCATGACCAAGAATTTTAGATCCACGTGGACCTCATTGTGAAACAATGCCAGTCAACCTCAAGACCCACTGGAGAAAGAAAAGACAATAAATTATTAAAGTATTTGTTTTCTTTAGTCGTTAATTTTAGACGTGCTGACATGACTTGTATCTGCATGCCAAATGACCCTTTCATCATCACACAGCCTGTTTTAGTTATAAGAAGCCAAAACGCTCCACATGAACCGAGCCATGCAGACTCTTTAAACAAGTAAACCTTCCTGCAAGTAAATTGGCTTTTTGGTGGAAAGCCAGTTGCACATTTCTGGTGTTATTTACCCAAATGAAAAACAATATCTATCTCTGTAATCCTTTCCTCTATAATATCCTGCTCCAGCACTAAAATAACTTTCCTCTTTGGATGACATCATCAAGCGGTCATACGTTTCGCTCACCAATTCACTTTTGTGTTTATTTTTGCTGAAGGGAATGAAAACATTTGCTCCATTTTACTGTGATTCCTCAAAACTTTCGGTAAATCTCTGTTGCTTGTAAATTTAATTTTAGAGTACAGCCACGACAAAACCAGTTCTTATAGCAAAAACATTGTTTAATGTTATTACAAAATCTAAATTTTGGTTAGTATAATAATAATAAAGGGACTAAGCCGGCTAGAAAATGAATGAATAATTGTTTCGTTGTGTACTAGGACTGACAGAAAACGAAAAGTTGCTATTTTTTCTAGACTGATTTGGTTGGCACCTATACTCTCATTCTGGCGTAATAATCAATGAACACTGCTGCTGTACCATGGCTGTGGCAGGAGCAATGATATTACAAGGCACCTGAATATATTCCCCAGCCCCACTCCCTACACTTGCACCACCAGTTAGAATCTGTGTAATATCACTATAACCTGCTTCAGCAATGGTGCAACAGCAATTTCATTCATTCATCCATTTTCATTTCAGGTTTGTCCCTTTAATAATCTAGGGTCGCCACAGCGGAATGAACCGCCAACTTATCCAGCATATTTTTTACGCAGCGGATGCCCTTCCAGCTGCAACCCATCTCTGGGAAACATCCATACACACTCACACTACGGACAGTTTAGCCTACCCATTTCCAATGTGAAAAACTATTGTAATTTATAATAAACTACATAGTAAAATGTATAATGTATATAACTCTTTGTTAATAATTGCTACAGAATCCTGTAGCATTATAAGCTGTAATAAATACTGTAACGTTAGAGTAAACTGTGGTGCATGGTGATGGTGTATAATTATGGAGTATAAAGCTGAAGCCTGTTAAATAACTAGTTTAAAACTACAGTAGTGGCATACCACAGCAACAACATAATTACAACGAGAGTTTAATTTAATTATCTTTCAAGAGTTCACACTTAGCTGATGATTAATTATAAAGCTTGTTTGGCATGCTGTCCCGGGAGAGAGCCCTGAGCTCATGAGATCCTCAAGCCCAGGGCTCCCTCCCATTGCAAAGCGGGAGGGGAGTTTGAGCTCAGGTAGATCTCGAGAACTCCCCTGCTGTAGCAAGTGAATGCTCTTGAAACTAATAACTAACTAGAAGCATGTCTATGTTGATAATTTGGATTGTTCAATTGACTTAATTGCATGTTTTTAGGCGGTGGGAGGAAACCGGGGAACCCGGGGGAAACCCACATGAGCACGGGGAGAAGTGCAAAACTCCGCACAGAAATGTCTGCTAGTTTTGGTAAAGCCAGGAACCAGAGACATTCTTGCTGTGAGGCGACAGTGCTAGGCACTGGGCCACCGTGTCACCTGTCTAAGAAGGAGGAGTAGGGGAGGAAGGGGGGACTCTTCAAAACGAAGATAGCAGTGGAATAAACCCCAGGGTATTTATAGTAGTTTAGGAGTCATCTGATTGGATCGTAGTGAATTGGATAATGCGGGTCAGCTGCTAGCAATCATAAGCACGTGATCCTCTCGAAATTTGTTTATACATTAACTTCACATAGTATGCTTCAAAACACTATAGTATCTACCATAGTATTTTTTCATCCAGCATAATACTGCAGCTTATTCAGTATATATTGCCTTGATGACAGCCAAATATATTTCATTCATTCATTCATTTTCTTGTCGGCTTAGTCCCTTTATTAATCCCGGGTCGCCACAGTGGAATGAACTGCCAACTCATCCAGCAGGTTTTTACGCAGCGGATGCCCTTCCAGCCCATCTCTGGTCAACATCCACACACACATTAACACACACACACACACTTATACACTACGAACAATTTAGCCTACCCAATTCACCTGTACCGCATGTCTTTGGACTGTGGGGGAAACCGGAGAATGTAGGGAGAACATGCAAACTCCACACAGAAACGCCAACTGAGCCGAGGCTCGAACCAGCGACCTTCTTGCTGTGAGGCAACAGCACTACCTACTGTGCCACTGCTTCACCCCCAAATATATTTTAGTTCAGTAAAAAAAACTTTGCCCTCATCATGATATGAGGATCATGCCAGGCATATGTGTTTATTTTCTATGTATATCTCCTTTGAAATATGATATAAATAGGGATGTAACGGTATTGTAAATACCGTCATACCTCAATATAAATTTTTTTCGATATTACCGTAGTCGCATGACTCGGTAAAACTATAGATCTTCTGAGAAAATTTGCTCAGGCGAATGAAGCGAATGGGAGGTAGCGAAAACTACAATTCCCATCAGCCCATGCTTGACCATCATCCCTTGCGGTCTGTTGTCGCTACAGATCCGGTAATGCGGAAATGGAGTGTGCTGCTAGAAGCGGGGATGAAAAAGAGCTGGAAAACTCTAAAGCGGGTGTTGTCGCCGCGCGCGTACTGAATAGCGGTGTTGTCGCGCGAGTTCTTATCAGCTGTGTTGTCGCGCGCGTACTGAATAGCGGTGTTTTCAGCACACTGTTCAGATTGATGCAGACATGAGACCTCTATCTTACTCATGGTTTGTCCTCTCAATTGGGGGAAAGACAATGCACAACGTTACCCACTGCTGTCAACCTGGGCCAAGTCATATCTCTCTTGTCCCAGAAACCTCAGTCCCAAATGAGAGGGTTTTTTTCTGTTGCAGGGGACATTGTAAATACCCAGAGATACCAGCTTTTACCAGATTATATTTATATGATAATTTTCCTTTAAACCCATCTCTATCTAAGTGAGTGAGTGATTAAATGTTGAATGTGATGAGTTTTCAACACTACTAAACTGAAACTTTATTTTTTTTACATGGTTTAATATTTTTTTGTTATTAAAATTGAAGTTCCTGTTTCAAAGCTTACAGATAGATGGCTAATTTGTATGTCATTGACACTTTTTAGGCACTTTTTTGGAGTATTTTCATAAGTTTTGTTTTTTCCTGTAAATGATTCAATAAATACCGTACCGTGACATTCATACCGAGGTATTACCGTACCGTGAAATTCTGATACCGTTACATCCCTAGATATTAATAGCAAAAATACTTTTTTCCCTGTATGTCTCCCATTCAGTTTTTTACTTCCTGCCCTCCATCTGAATTTGGCACGTCACCAGAACCCCGTGATCGCAAACAACCTATAGACTGAACTCCAAACACATTGAAACACTAAACACATTGGGGCAAACAGAATATTAAAGCTAACTTTGGCATTTGGTTATCCTTAAAAGTTTGACTCATAGGAATGTTATTGTGGGAACACGGCCTAGCTGGTGAGCACAACATCCATGAGTTTAAGTCGAGCAAAACATCATGATTTAGAACATTTCTTTGCCACACGCATCGAAATCTCCACCGAAGATCTGGACGCTACAGACAATCATTTTTCTACCTGTTCTGCCACATCATTTACTTTCTAGCAAACTCTCCTAGTACTATAAATACTTGTGAACACTGCTTGTCAGACTGATTGGCTGTTATCTGTAGCAGCAGTGGAAACAAACGCGAGTCCACACGGCAGAGACTGAAACCAGTGGCGGAAAACAAAAGTAAATGGCTTGCTTTATTGCAGTACGACCGTTAGTGTGGGTGGCGTTGGAAAGGCAGATTTTTACAGCACATCCCATTACCGCATCAGAAAAAAGACACAGCGCTCTGTATCCAAACCCGAGACAAAAGCCAGAGAAAAACTACACTACAGACAAGAAAAGCCCCAAAGCAATGCAGAAATGAGATGCCTTGTCAGTTGGTTTTCTGAAATGGTAAATCTGAGATACAGCAAGTGATTAATGTGATCATCAACAATATAATGTTAAATATTTTAGTAATGTGAATTTTGACATACACTTGCAGGCCACTTTATTAGGTACAACTGTCCAACTGCTTGCTAATGCAAATTTCTAATCAGCCAATCACATGGCAGCAACTCAATGCGTTTAGGCATGTAGACATGGTCAAGAGGATCTACTGCAGGTCAAACCGAGCATCAGAATGGGGAAGAAAGGTGATTTCAGTGACTTTGAACGTGGCATGGTTGTTGGTGCCAGATGGGCTGGTCTGAGTTTTTCTGAAACTGCTGATCTACTGGGATTTTCATGCACAACCATCTCTAGGGTTTACAGAGAATGGTCTGAAAATCCCATCTTCCGATGGCTACTTCCAGCAGGATAACACAGCATGTCATAAAGCGTGAATTATCTCAGACTGATTTCTTGAACATGGCATTGAGTTCACTGAAATCAAATGGCTTCCACAGTCACCTTTGGGATGTGGTGGAACGGGAGATTCGCATCATGTATGTGAGCCGACAAATCTGCAGCAACTGCGTGATGCTATCATGTCAAAATAGACCCAAATCTCTTAGAAATATTTTCAGTATCTTGTTGAATCTATGTTACAAAGAAATAAGGCAGTTCTGAAGGCAAAAGGGGTTCAACCGGGTGCTAGTAAGGTGTACAATAAAGTGGCCGGTGAGTGTATTTTTAGATTTGTAAAGACTGAAGTGCAGATGAAGCCAAGTGAAAGTCTTCATTTAATCCCTGTTGTTTTGAGAAACAACTGAGACGATAAGAGATAGAAATCAATCAAAACTTGAAATAGCCTGAATTTCTCAAAGATTTCTTTAAAAATCCAGATATCTGAGGTATTTCAATGATTTTTTCTCTCAGAAGCCCGAGACTTTAAGTTTGTATTTGATCATTACTGTCTAAGAAAAATAACCCAGATCAATAAGATCTCATTTGTGATTTGTTCTCATGATTGTAGGTGATACCTAAATTAAAAACCCATAATACCATATTTACATTCATTCATTTGGTTGAACAACTTTACTTTTCTCTGATCTCTTCTGAATATATGACTATATTTGCTTGCATTTACGCAAACCCTCTATTAAACTACATGCGTCTTGATTTTGTCAAGTACGATGCTATGCTGGATTAACATCCATGTTGATCCTGGAACATCATTTTTGTTCAAAAATGTAATCCCCTATCCCTAAACCCAAAGATAACTGTAAATTACACCCAAAGTCAGAGGAGAATAATAGTTGGAAGACAATTAGTGGTGTAACGGATCACAAATCTCACAGTTCAGATCACATTATGGTTTTTTAGTCATGGATCGGACCATTTTTCGGATCAGCCAAAAAAGGAAACAAATATAATTTGCTTTCCATTTATTACAAAAACAGTACTGCAAGGAAGCTTTTGTTTTAACAAACGGACCGTAGAACCTGTAATTTTAATAAAAAATAAAATTAAGAAATAGTCAGCGCTATAAAAAAAAAAAAAAAAAAAAATATATATATATATATATATATATATATATATATATATATATATATATATATATATATATTAATAATATTCAGTCCTTTTGCTGATAATGCTAAATGTAGAAATCTAACATTGTAATTTATACAACCCATATTTATTTTTAGTCTCATTTTCAATAAATGATTCAGTTACTAATAAAACTCCATGTTTCCTTCATGACCTATCCACGAACACGCAGATTCACTACTTTGCTGGACAGATGGTGAAATAATATAAGCAATACCATATATAGATATTTAAACATTTAATGTATGTGACTGGAACAAAAACTACCCATTTATAACAAATTTACAGGTAAACATACTGTACCATCTATACCCTAATTTCCACGTTATCTGCTAATAATGACATTTAGGGAGTTCTATGCTAAGCTTACAACTGTTAAACACAATGTAGGTTACTGTCAAAAACTATTAGAAGTAGCGTGAAGGGTGTGATTACTTAGTTTATTTCAGTATAATGACTTAGAAGCATATTTTCTGTTTTCTTCTTACCTCCTCTACCGCGCTACTGTCCTCCGATGCAGCAGCCCAATTTAAATCTTTAGAGAATAATTTAGTTAATTTTATGCATTTGTCAGCGTCTGATTTTAGAGTCCTTTATTGCTTTCTCTGAGCTTTTCGGCACCACCTTTTCTTTTTTACAGTCCATCTCTGAAAATTAGCACTTACTGTTTGTTTGACATTCTTGCCAGATTTTGATTACGACCGTGTAACCTCTGATTGAGTTGGCCCAACTCAAAACTAGCCGGCCTTCACGGTTTGGGCCAAATGCTTAACATTTATTATTATTATTATTATCATCATCATATTCATATCTTGCAAGAGATAAAATCTGCCTCCATGTAAAAACAATACATTAAAAATAAATAAATAAATAAATAAAATTAAAAAATAAAAAAACTGACCGGCTCACATTTAAAAAATGGTCCGGCCATTCTGGCATTTGCCAGAATTGTCAGATGGCCAATCCGCCCCTGTTTCATTGCTAGATGATCATATTTGAAAAATTATTCAGTGGCAAATTTTTGATGGCTGGTTGTCACCACCTACTGGTTAAATAATGTAACTGCTGCCTACAACTTTCACTTCTGAGCATCATCAAATGCATATGACGGTGATTTTAATCTTTACCATAAACATCAGTGGTTTTATAAAAACTATAAACTGTTATCCCAGTATCTCTTTCTTAATTTTTGCATTTTTCAAACACAGATTTGAATACAGCGATTTGAAGGATTAATAAACATATGCGAATAACTATCTTTTATGTTTTATGTTTTGTTTGTGTTGAGATGCTGATCTTTTAATGATTATCAATGTAGCTTACACTGAATGTATTGATGCAGGCTAAACGAGTAGTGACAGAAAACACAGATTAAACAACAGTCAGATATTAATGAAAATGGCTCACCTTATTGGACATGACGTTGTAGGAATTTCTCTTTGAGATGCAAAACAAAGACTATAAACTGAACTTCAACTCTGAAATATGGACATTACTAGAAATTTTATGTTAAGCAGCTTTGACACAATCTACATTGTATAAGGGCCATATAAATAAACTTGAATTGAATTGAATATTTAAAGCAGTGGTCTCAAACTCAGGCCAAACTATGCAGTTTGTTTCAGCTTCACACAGCATAATAGTTTCGAGTAATCCTGAACACCTGGATTAGTTGAATCAGGTGTGTTTAATTAGGGTTGAAGCAGAAATGTGCAGAGCTGCGACCCTCCAGGTATCGAGTTTGAGACTTTTGACGTAAAGCAGGGGTGTTCAGCCCGGTTCCTGGAGATCTACTTTCCTGAAGAGTTCAGCTCCAGCCCTGACCAAACACACCTGAACCGATTAATTAGGACGTGAACAGCACTTAATAATTACAGGCAGGTGTGTTTGATATGGGTTGCAACTGAAATCTGCAGGAAGGTCGATCTCCAGGAACAGAGTTGAGCATCCCTGATGTAAAGGAAGCATGCAGGGTGAATTACTGAGTCAATTTATCAGTATTTGCTCCATTATTTACCAGTCCAAACTTGTTGTTGTTGTATAGATTGTACACATTGTTCTGCAGCTTAATTGGTTCTGCTCTTGGTAGATAATCATGTGACAAAAATATAATAACATAATAAATAAATAATATATAAAAAAGTGCTATAAAAATTTTTTATAATATAAACAACTTGCTTTGTCTACAATATATATATATATATATATATATATATATATATATATATATATATATATATATATATATATATATATATATATATATTGCATAGCAAATTTATCTGATCTATTCTCAATTCTGAGCAATTAAGCAACTCTATTAATGAAATAAACATTTACATAAATAATAAAGCCCACACGAGTACTTTTTATGCCAAAATACAAAAATATTAAAAATCATAATTTTATATAGTAGTGCGTGTTATAAATGATGTATCTGCACTCTCAAAAATAAAGGTATGCTAGTTGTCCCTTTTCAAAAGGTGTACCTAAAAGGTCCATATTAATACCTCAGAGGTACATACTAGTACCTAAAAAGTACAGAAGTGTTCTTAAAATTTTTAGGTACTAATATATACTTTTGAGGTACTTTGGCCCTTGAAGTACAAATGTGTAGCTTTTGAAAAGGCACCACCCCAGTTACAGCTGCGTATCAGCCCTTTAGTATGGGGCTATCAGTGATTTAGGGTGGGGCTAAAAGTCATTTAGGGCGGGGCTATCAGTGATTTAGAGCGGAGCTAAAAGTCATTAAGGGTGGGGCTATCAGTGATTTAGAGTGGAGCTAATAGTCATTTAGGGTGGGGCTATCAGTGATTTAGAGTGGAGCTAATAGTCATTTAGGGTGGGGCTATCAGTGATTTAGAGTGGAGCTAATAGTCATTAGGGTGGGGCTATCAGTGATTTAGAGTGGGGCTAAAAGTCATTTAAGGAAGGGCTATCAGTGATTTAGAGCGGAGCTAAAAGTCATTTAGGGTGGGGCTATCAGTGATTTAGGGTGGGGCTAAAAGTCATTTAAGGAAGGGCTATCAGTGATTTAGAGCGGAGCTAAAAGTCATTTAGGGAAGGGCTATCAGTGATTTAGAGCGGAGCGAATATTCATTTAGGGTGGGGCTATCAGTGATTTAGAGTGGAGCTAATTGTCATTTAGGGTGGGGCTATCAGTGATTTAGAGTGGAGCTAATAGTCATTTAGGGTGGGGCTATCAGTGATTTAGAGTGGAGCTAATAGTCATTTAGGGTGGGGCTATCAGTGATTTAGAGTGGAGCTAATAGTCATTTAGGGTGGGGCTATCAGTGATTTAGAGTGGAGCTAATAGTCATTTAGGGTGGGGCTATCAGTGATTTAGAGTGGAGCTAATAGTCATTTAGGGTGGGGCTATCAGTGATTTAGAGTGGAGCTAATAGTCATTTAGGGTGGGGCTATCAGTGATTTAGAGTGGAGCTAATAGTCATTTAGGGTGGGGCTACAGTAATTAAAGCTGTGCTCACACTGGGCTTTTCCTCCTATAGACTTCCATTTATACGCACGCAAATGCGTCAGACAGTCATGAATCAAGTTTCGCAGGTTGCTCCGGTGCAAAGTTTAAGCTTGGTGAACTCTGACCTGCGAAATCGCATCACTTGACTGCGTGAGACCAATCGAGGATCAAAACATGACCTCTCAGGACAGAAATTTCAAACATGGAGCAATCGCCCCCTTTTTAAGATGTCTAATAAGCTTGTTTAATCCCGCCCCTTTTCGCAGCGCCGCACGACAGAAAATCGCATGCTCAAACTCTAATGTGACAGCAGCTTTAGAGTGGAGCTAATAGTCATTTAGGGTGGGGCAATCAGTGATTTAGAGTGGAGCTAATAGTCATTTAGGGTGAGGCTATCAGTGATTAAAGCTGCAGTCACACTTGACTTTTCTCCAAACAGACTTTTATTCATATGCACGCGAATGCATCAGACCGGAAACACACAACAGAATTTCACACACACAAACTCTAGTGTGACCGCAGCTTTAGAGCGGAGCTAATAGTCATTTAGGATGGTGCTATCAGTCATTTAGGGAGGGGCTATCTGTAATTAAAGCTGCGGTCATATTAGAGTTTGAGCTTGCGAAATTTTTTAGTACGGTGCTGGGAAAAAGGGCGGGATTAAAATGTAAGCGATTGCTCAATGTTATAAATTTCTGTCCAGAGAGGTCATGTATTGAGGTCATGTTTTTGGTCATGTTTTGATCAAGTCAGAGTTTACCAAGCTTGAACTTTGCAATGCAGTGAACTGTGAAACTTGTCGCACAAGCTTGCGTTTCTGTGTTTCACAAGCTTGGAAGTCTGTGGGGGAAAAAGTGCAGTGTGACCGCAGCTTTAGGATGAGGCTATCAGTCATTTAGGAAAGGGAATATCTGGAATTTAGGACGGGGCTATCAGTCATTTATAAAGAAAGTATCAATGATTTAGGACCGGTCTATTAGTCCTTTAGGGGTGGCTATCATTGATTTAGAGTGGGGCAAACAATCTTTATTAATACACTTTAAAAAAAATGCTGGGTTACAACATGGGCAACATAAAAAAAGTAAGTTGACTCATGAACTTAACTTACAACTTAAAGTTGTCACAAAAAAAATCAATAACTGTGTTGTTCAGCTCATTTTTAATAGTTATTAGTCGTTTAAGGAGGGGCTATCAGTCCGTTAATACAGGCTATCAGGATTTATCTTGTTTCTGCTCTGCCTTCATGAGAGCCAACGGTTTGAACGAATATGATAATTCCATCTGCAAAAACAACTTATGAACTAAGTTCACTAACTTTGCTACAGTAACACGTAATTCAGCCATTTCAGCAGATTGACAGCATAACAATACAGTCACAAAGATTGCGGCCGCCTGTGTGACGTTGCATGGAACCTATGAATAGACCTTTAGACACATTTTACTAGTCACGTGTACAAGGTTGATGCTCTAATCTCTGGTCTGCAGCTTGATGCATAGTCGCATTCGGACGGCTTTTAACAACGGTTGTAATCAATTTATGCAATTAACTTGCGTTTAATAGTTGTATACGAATACTGCTGTTGATCAGCGCCACCTTTAGGCTGATTATATGAATACATGATTAATGAAAAACTGGTGAGAGTCATTTTACCCTTGTTGACAGATGATATATTATGCCATTTAATTAAGCCCCGTAATTGTAATGTGAAACGAAGTGGATTCTGAATTCGAAAAGTAAATCAACAAACTTACTAAATGAAGCATAGTCTCAATCGACATGCAGACCAACGAGCAGAGTAACATGCTCTTATTAGTCATTTTTCACAATTGTATGGCTTACATCCTTTTCGCAGCTCCACACGACAACTTTTTCGGGCATCTAAAGACATTCTGCATCACACGCTGATGGTGATTCCAGTGGAAAGAAATCCTTCACATCTGAGTGCACAAGAATACCTATATCTATAGTCTATGGTGCAAACAGCCATTCAAATTTTCCTCAATTTTTTAGCAAAGCCCGTCTTCCAACTATGCAACTGGTTCCTATAAAGGACAAAATTATATCACTGGATGTATAATGCGATAGGTGAAAAAAGGACGATCTTAACTTCCTTTTCACACTGAACTTAAGACCTTTTAAAGTCCATTATCAATGAAAATCCTTAATTACATTTCAGTTTAGTCTCTATTTCAGAGGTTGCCACAGTGGAATGAACTGCCAACTAATCCAGCATATGTTTTACGCAGTAGATGCCCTTCCAGCCACAACCCAGTACTGGGAAACACCCATAAACAGTCATTCTCTCACACACACACACACACACACACACACACACACACACACACACACACACACACACACAACCTGAACCACACTGTTCCAGTTACTGAACCACACTGTTCCAGTTACTATGACCATTTATGTGAAGCTGCTTTGACACAATCTACATTGTAAAAGCGCTATACAAATAAAGCTGAATTGAATTGAACACACACACACACACACACACAAACACACACACACACACACTCTACGGCCAATTTAGCATATCCATTTTACCTATAGATCTTTTTCTTGGAACGCAAAATTACCCATTATGCTTTGCGTGTATGCACAAGAATTCGAAGAACTTCCGGTTGGCAGCTGATGCGTGTAAACAGTCACATTTGGACAGCTTTGAAGCGATAGTTTTAATCTATTTTACCTGCTTTTATCCTCTTTGAACTAATTCTGTTGTCCATCAGCAGCATCTCCTGGACTGATCATTTAAACAAATGCGATCCAATAGGATGGAGAACAGCTGCTGTGAGGCATTTTCCGCTTGTTGTCAGACGGCATCTTCTGCAGTTTAAATGAAGCCTCGTCATCGCTAAAGTCAACATTTTCTCTTTCTTTCAAATATATAACCAGCCCAAACAAATGTAGTTCACCAAAATGTTCAACACACACACGTAGCCTGTACTGTGCCACTGACACACTGATTTAATAACTGTGACAAAGTGAAAATACAGGCTAGTGTCATTTCGAAATGACAGAAAAACACAAACCATGGTAAAAACAACACACGAAATAAAACTCAAACGGCTCGCGATTAGAATGAACAGCAAATCAACCAGCAGAGGATCAATAACAGACTTTTATTGGTCATTTTTGTAAATTGCACGACTTTCATGCCTGTTAAGTTTCATGCCAGTACTCTGGTTTGCTCTCTCTCTCTCTCTCTCTCTCTCTCTCTCTGTGTTCCTGTGTGTGTGTGTGTTAAAGAGCCGCTGAGCTAACAGCTGACAGGCCGGGAACGCACACACACACAGTATTTCTGACGGCAGACACGTGAACAAGGAGAACGTTTTTCTCGTATTTCTGACGCGCTTGGACCACATGTGACAGATTATAACGCATTTAACAGACAAATTTCTAAGTTGTGTGTCACAAAAACACTCTGTTATCCAGTTAAAACGTTATTGAAACCCATTTTTGGAGCGCAAATTACCAGTTGTACACGCTGTAAACGGAAGTTTTTAGCATTCTACATGAAGACGTTGGTCGCTATGGCGCCCGCCATGCAGCAGAAATGAAAACACGGGGAGAACATGCAACTAGCCCAGCCAGGACTCGAACCAGTGACCTTGCTGAAATGCTTAATTCATTAGTAATCTTTTTATGCGATCTTTTCTTCATATAGCCTGAGACGTTCCTCTAAACTCTGGGAAATAAATTATTTGGGTCTTTATTTTCAAGAGAAAGTTGGAGACGTTACAAAAAAAAAGTCTCAATTCAACCTTACCATAGCAGAAACATCTATAAAAAAATAAAACACACACAAAGTCAGTGTCCTTGATATCACATGCTGTTAAATGTGCTGCTGCGTCTCCAAAATCAGATCTCATCTGTGATTTCTCTGTCCTATGGGAGTTCTGAAATCACAGCTTGAGGTGGATTATGAAACAAAATGTTACCGATTCCTCGAGTCCTTCAAGTCTGTGAAACAATGAAATAGTAAAACATAGAATAATAAAAAAGCACACCCTTGTTGCGCCATGGCTTTGTGCAAGTGCGAGCACGTCTCGGTTCTCCCTTGACAAAGCATGTCAACCTCCGGCCTCAGTGTCTGCGACTCTCTCCGACATGTCAAACGGCATCAGGCTAAAGGAATGCTGTCACGGAGCCAGACACCGAACAAGAAAACACAATTAAATATGCAAGCAAAACCACGGCCTGAGTGACAGCAGGAACTGTGACGGGGCGTTCGCCGTTCTCCCACCGCTAACCAGGAGGGCGTCTTCAGAGCGAAGCATCTGGGTTTTATCTCCCTGGGGCTTTGAAAAGCTTTATGAGGTTTGATGATTGTGAGTGTGTGTGTGATGCAACAACACTGAAAAAACTCTCTTTCTGGGAAAAAAAAAAGAGGCAAAGCATCAATGCTGGCAGCGTGTCACTCGGTTTTTAAAGGAACACGACTTATTAAGTTGATGAGAACATTTCGATTGTTACGAGGCTTTTTGACACCGTGCCTGGGGCATGAGCAAGTCTTTTACGGCTCTGTTTTCTGTTTGAAAGAGCAGTAATGTGGAAAATGTCCAATCTTCTCTGCCCCGCAGTCAGTCATTGCGCTGAACTATATTTTCAGCACCTTCTCGTCTATGGAGACCACCTCGCTCTGAGCGCTGAAACAACCTCTCATGCTTTTACAGGAAGAGGTCAAGGGTTCATCGGTTAGCTGTGCATTCTCCACTCATGCATCTTACATTTCCTACTATGCTGTACTTCTCTCCTCGGCTGCCTCGGTTAAGCTTTTGGGCTATTTTGGGTATTTCCACCTGAATTTGTCCTTTTGATTTAAAAAGCTTCCCATAACCACATGCAGACGAGTAAATACAAAAGTTTGCTATCATTTTAAAGGAAACCCTTTAAAATTTCATAAAATACAGTTGGAATTGATTACAATTATTGTATACATTGTCTGTGTTATAATAAACACACACAAAAAAGGCTCTTTCTTTTTTTTTTCATAAACTGAAGTTTGAAAATGTGTAACACAGGAACCAATTTCATTTCTTTCCAGCAGGTGTGAGTAAACACAAGAAAAGGGAAATTTATCTCTATGATACCATATGCAAGAGTTATTCTATTCCAACTGGAATAGAGGAAAAAGGCCAAAAAAAAAATTTATTTCCGCCTACCTAATTTTGAAGTCAACCCATACCCATATACAGTACAATAAATGCAATATCTTAATGTCATTTTAAAGAAAACCTTTTAAAGTTACAAAAAGAACTGGCGTAAGTGATAAATATTATTAAATATTTTTGTCTGTCCTATGATGAACCAACTTAATCAAACCACTTTTAGCTGTTTTGTTTTAAAGCCAGCCTTAGAAAGTGCATAACCCAGGCCCTGTGTGCAGTGTCAAACTGCAAATAGTTTAGTTAAAGGGTCATGACACCCCCCACTTCTGGTTCAGGTCTACCTCAGTGCAGCAGGTCTCTTGCCCTGCCTATTTCAACCATTAGCCCTGCTTTTAATCTGGAGGATTTAGGCGAACACAGCAGCACGGCAATATGTCTCAGTGTGAACGAACTCCTGATAAAAGACAAAGTCTG
>NC_141036.1:55795000-55910000 GCF_052040795.2 Danio rerio
ATGCACTCCTGCGCAGATATGCTAACTTATCAAGAAATGTTAAAGAATAGTTTCCTAATTCATTCTAGGATCATTGCTGTAAGTCCATAATGTATATCTGTTAGTCGTAATACTACAACTCCTTGAAATGTTTAAAATTAAAACCAAAATTCTAATTTGCCTAGTGTTTTTTTTTTCTTTTCCTAACTGTGGACGAATACCTTGTGTGTACATTTAGACAGACATTTAGTTGATTAATAATAATAGTCTTTGCTGGTATGAATGTTAATAGTAGCCTGCTTTGGTAAATTTACATCAAAGCATATAATCATTTCACGAGTTCACACTTGTATTCGTTTAAGTATAAATCATATTTGGCGTGCTGTCCAGGGGGAGGGCTCTGAGCTCGAGGAGACACCCCAACTCGTGTTATTCCCCTTATCGGGAAGCAAAGAGGAGTTGGGATTCGAGTGAAATATCTAGCCCGGCCCCAGAACGCTCCCCCCGGGAATTCAATGCAAGACGTGAGATGACGGGGTGGTGGAGGGATGCTAAAGTCGTGAGATGCTGCAGGTAAGACAGCTTTGGTATATAATAGTATATAGGGGTGTGTTCAAGAACTGATTTGATAATGGGATGATTGTCAATGACGTATTCGATATTGAAACTTCTGCGCATGCTCCTCCCGAAATTTGAGTAGGCAACTTAGAACTATTTGACAACGTCGTCACCGGCAACGCAAACAAACTGGAAACTTACTTTTGGTTTATTTGTGTTGAATTCAAGTGATGTGACAGGTGCAGGTGATGATTGTAAATGATGTCACTTGCATAGGAAGCGTGGGTGCCTGAGCGTGCAAGCCAGAGAGTGCAAGCCTGAAGATGCAAGTGCAACACTGCAGCCAGACCCTACTCAATGGATTTGCTGTTTAAACAACGCGGCGCAAAACGTTAAAATTGCTGTTGCACTAGTCTGAAAATAGCAACAAATCACGCCAAACATGCCAGGGTGTATGGTAGGGCCCATTATGTTTCAGAAATGTGTTGAAAAAAATCTTCTTTCCATTAAACAGAAATTGTAGGGAAAAAATAGAAAAAAAATAATCAATAATTAATAATAATAAGTCAGGCTAATAATAATAATTTAGGCTAATAATTCACGAGGGCTAAAAATTCTGACTGTAACTGTACATAAAAACTTATTGCATATTTTATTTAAAATAATAATAAATTGCATGCACAACCAACTGAGTTTTGCACCTAGTAACAGCCAAGCAGCAGTGGTCAGAAGGCACAAGCCATGTGCTCTGGAGTCTGAGGTTATAAAGCAAATAAATAACGCAACTGAGGTTAACCACAAACCAGTCTCTGCTGTCATCACCCACATCACAACAAGATCTACAATCTGCTCCGAAGCCACAGGAGTCCCACAGCCAATTGCTGAGATTTCCACCAGCCAAACATGGCTTTTTAAGATAGTTAATTGACTATTTTTGGATCAGAACCAACAGAGATATGATGTAAATTAACTTCCTTGTCACTGTTTAAACTAGATCCATATTCACAAAGCATCTTAAAGTCACCATGAAACTAAAGTTCATCATTCATTTTCCTTCACTCTCACTATGGCCAATTTAGTTCATCCAATTCACCAATAGCACATGTGTTTGGACTGTGGGGGAAATCAGAGCACCCGAAGGAAACCCACTCCAACACTGGGAAAACATGCGGTCCCATTTTATTTTAAGTGTCCTTAACTACTATGTACTTACATCAATAAATAAATACAATGTACTTACTGTGTTAATAATGTATTTGAGAACACTTGTGGTGCTTTTGAGTTGGGATAGAGGTTGGGTTATGGACAGGTTTGGAGGAATGGGTAGGTTTAAGGGTGGGTTAAGGTGTAAGGGATGGTCAACAGTGTATTTACAAATGTAATTACAAAAGTTAATTACAGATGTAATTACATACACGTATTTAATCAAGCATAAGTACACAGTAAATACATGTATTTACACAATAAGTACATTGTAACAAACTATTAATTCCTGTGTAGGTACATATTAGTTAAGGCCACTTAATATAAAGTGGGACCGAACATGCAAACATGGCACAGCTGGGACTCAAACCAGCAACCTTCTTGCTGTGAGGCGACAGTGCCAACCACTGAGCCACTGTACTGGCCCTATATATTTAAATATGCATATAATTTAATTCAGCTAGAGAGTGTGAAAGAAGACTTTATCAGGACAGCATTCCTGCAGTGGAGCAAGCTGATGAAGTGCTCTTTGGTGGTTTGGTTGGTCTGTGAAGATAAATAATGTGCTCATACACAGAATCAGACACTGCTGCTTTTTATGCAACGCATCTGAGTAATGATACTGCTTAGCTCCACTGGACTTTCTCATCTCCAGTTTTCGTTTTCATTGGCTGAAACATCATTCATGCTTGGGCTTCACAATATATCGTTTTAGCATCGATATCGCTATGTGATCATTTGCATTTGTTAACCGCAGAATATGCAATGTTGAGCCTGCCATAATTTATCCTGCATGTGTATTTGACGTGTGTGATCACAAATTAATTTTAATATGTGAAGTTTATTTATAAACTAATTTCGAGAGGATCATGTGCATGTGATTGCTTGTGGCCGGTCCAGCATTATTCAATTTAAGATTCTCCAATCAGACGATTCCTAAGCCACTATAAATACCCTAAGTTCCATATAACATATTCATATTGAAGAATCCCGCCTTCCACCCTTACTCCTACTTTCCTGGATGGTTGGCACAGTGGCCCAGTGGTTAGCACTGTTGCCTCACAGCAAGAACGTCACTGGTTCTAGTCCTTATCAAGCCTGTCAACATTTCTGTGCGGAGTTTACACATTCTCTCCGTGCTCACGTGGGTTTCCCCCGGGTTCCCCGGTTTCCTCTCATCGTCCAAAAACATTTAACTTAAGTTAATTGACTAATCTAAATTGACACCATAGACATGTTCCTAGCATGTTCCTAGCATGAGTTGGTTGCTCTATCAAGGAGGATAAAGACCATGGCCTCTAGCATCTGTCACTAGAACTTTTTAAGGTCAGAGGAGTGAGGTTTACCTGCATAGCACTTCGCTACCTGGCCTCCATTACACTCATCCACCTAAACCTCACTCCCATCACGGACGAGCCCCCATGTGTTACCCACCGGTCCTACAGCACCCATCCTGTTCTGAGCTGTGATCGAACCAGCGATTATTTGCATGGGAGTCGGTTGCTCTAACAAGGAGGCTAAAGACCATGTCGCTAGAGCACCTTTTGAGGTCAGAGGAGTGAGATTTACCTGTATAACACTTCACTAGCTGGCCTCCGTTACACTCACCCCCCTAAAGCTCACTCCCATCCCGGACGAGCCCCCATATGTATGTATTGATTGATCTTATGCATCCAGGCATATGAAACTGTAACATTTGTAAGTTTAATATTGATTATTTTGATTGAATTATTTTTCATTACTGTACCTAAATACTATTAAAATGTTAAAACACTTTTTATTTATTTTACTTTTTATTTACTTTTTCTTTATTGTATTTCTCTATGCTTGTAAAATGTTTATTAGATTATAGATCCCGATACACTCCCCTACGGAATTATCTCAATCAAATCAAAAATTATTTCCAAATAGAGATATCAAGTCATCTGGAGAAACTTTTATTCATACATTGCAATATGTATCGCAGCACAACATAATATTGCAATGTTGAATTTTTCCAATATCGTGCAGCCCTAATTCATACCATCTCAAACCAGTTGTTCTGGTACAGTTGAGCATGTTTATAATGGACCTAAATGAACCGAACTAAGAATAAAAAGCGGATTCCAAAACAAACACTCCAAATGAGCCAGATGTCAAAATGCCCTTAAACGCAACACAACAATAAGCTACTCCAAAGCAATGCTTATTACATACTCTCAACTCACTAAAAATGCATTATGCGATTGCAATTGCCACTAAAGATGCATGCAATACTGCTTTAGAAATTGCCAACTGCTCCATTTCAGAATCACTTTTGCTCAAGTAGCAGCTGTGATGCCTTTAAAAGGCTTTCAACATAGGCAGGTCGCTATGAACAGAACAGAACGCACAATAGAGGTTGCACTGCATTACCTTGAAGCCATCAGAGATTACTATTTAACTAATAATAAGCAACGCAACAACTTTTTTGCAAATAAATGATAATTGAAAATCCATATAGAACATCAAATACAGAATTTTAAAGGAGTATAGGTGTAAACGCAGTGCAAATTATCGCGTGTGCCCAATGCGTAAATGTTAAACTAATGTAAATGTTTATTATTTAGTTGTCATACATTAAGGCAGACAACCTGCGTCAAGTGCAGACATGCTGTACACCATGTTAAAACTATTTTGAACAACATTTTTCTCTGTTAGAATTGTTAAAATCGGTAATAAGTAAGTTTTAAATCTTCCAAAAAATGGAAAATGTTACTTCAAAAAAAAATCTAAAAACATCTTAAAATGCACGCTTTGCTTTTGTCTTAAAGGGCACCTATGATGAAAAATCCACTTTTCAAGCTGTTTGGACAGACATGTGTGTAGGTTTAGTGCAGGGCTGGCCAACCCTGTTCCTGGAGAGTCACCTTCCTGCAGATTTCAGTTGCTACCCATATCAAACACACCTGAACCAATTAATTAGGACCTGAACACCATGTGATAATTACAGGCAGGTGTGTTTGATATGGGTTGCAACTGAAATCTGATATAAACACAACCAGTACTTTAAAGCAAAGTATTTAAAGTATTTATTTTTTTTGTTTTAAATTTAACAACATGAAAACGGTGGACCAATTGGAGGGGTTTTGAGACTGACAGCAATTTGACGAAGGAGTGCGGTCCAGCGGCCAACCAATATTGATTGACAGGCGCGCATTACCACATCCTCAGTTTGTTGTTTCACGTCTGCCATTTTTAGCGTGTGAGTCAAAGCGATGTCACAAAAGAAAGACCCTTGCTCTATTTTTGGATGTAAGACTTTTAGGGCTCTACACAAGAGCCTTCATCGTGTACCTGCGAATGAGCAACAAAGATTTTACATTTAACGGCCATATGCGCTGAACGCACAGTGAAAATTTCGAGATTTGGGCCATTAAAAACAGCTGATCTACCGAGTCTTTTAGCACTCTCTCTGAAAACACTCGATTGATCTCTGCTGGCGGATCAACTTTCACCACATAATCGCTCTTATCGTCGCTATTGTTTGTAACTTTTGGTGGGTTAACAAACGTGTAGTTTTCATTACGTCTTCCTTAAACTGCCTTTTGCATTTCCTGCGGTCACAAAAGCTCCCTGTCATCTCAACTAGGTGCAGCTGGAAAGTGTGAGCGCATTGCTTTGCGCCCTATGTAGCCTCAGTCAAAGTAAATCCAGTGTGTGTGTGGTTATTAGTCTCAGTGTACAAGCTTGGAACTTTAAACTAGCACACAGTTTACATAACTTTGTTTAATTGCTGCAGTTTTGCTTTCAGTTTGCATGGTGTTGAGAAGCCTTTACGATTAATCAACGGTGACGAATTAAAGCGCAGTTAATAGTGAAACCAGTTAATCATTACATTACTATACGGATGACGCAAGCATCGTAACATGTCGGCAGTAAAACTATACAAAGACACAAATGATTTTGTAACTACCACTCTGACACATTCTGGCACATTAGGAGTATTGATTCCTCAACAGTAGTCTCTGCTTGGTCTGTGTCTGAGTCGTACATGTACGGCTGAATGCTGGTCCTCTCGCTCATGTCGCTTCTCTCTGTCTGCCTGTCTATTGCCATACCCAAAGCAGAGGAGCTCTTGGTTGTGCCCCCTTGCTAAGTTGGGCGGGAAGTTGAAACTAATTTTCATGTGAAGCAACGCACCCCTAAAACAACGACCTGTGTACACCCCCCCCCCCACATGACACTTATAACACATTATAATAAACAAATCTGAATTGTGTCTTGAACTGAACCTAAACTGGCACATACAGAAGAACCATAATATTAAATCTTTAAAAAAGGGGTAAAATAGGTGCTCTTTAAAAGTTAACATCTCTATAGCTGAATGATTCCAACCCTTGTTCTGACATCTGATCAAGAAATCACATTTTCCCTGGATTTTCAGTCTCTAAAAGCTGCGTCTAATGCATCAGCTTGAGCTCGGAGCAACAGATCTGCTGTATCTCCTGCGGTGAGATCTGCTCGCAATCTGCAAGGAATCATCCGTTCGGCGGGAAGCTTCATTTCCAGGATTCAAGCTGAGAAAGAAAGCACCGTGTTTCCTGAAATCTCCTACACCCTTCAGTTTTTGCACATGATTTCATGTTCTTTCGCATTGCTAAACTCCAACCGGAGCAAATCAGGTGTTTGGGTTGTCTGCACTCCTCCGATGTGCCTATGAGAAACTCCTGCTGTGAACAACCTGAGGTGAGAAGTCTGACAGACAAAACCACAGACTTTCAAAGAGGCAGACTGTACTCACCGATAAACATGCTCTCCATGGTCATCACACGTCCAAATCGGTGGTGTCCAGATCTCCATGCACCGCTGCTGTCAAGAGGGAATCCATGATCTGTGCATGTGGAGAGATCTGCGACCACGAAAGCTGGAAAAACTCGCTAGTTTTTGGGTTTGGAGATCCCACTTGAGAGAAAGTGTCAGTCCTGGGCTGTTTCTCAGGGAGCGGTGATCCTCTCCGGCTGTAATCTGAGCCCTCGCCGGCGTGCCGATATCAGCGTCTGTAGCGGAGCAGAGCCACGGCTGCTCATTTGTTCTGTCTGAGTGTTTCCTCTGGCACTGCTCGCTTTCTCTCTCTCGCTCGCTCTCTTATCTCTCGCTCACTCGCTCGCCCGTCCAGCACCTCCCAGCTTCATCTATCATTCTCTCTCTCTCTCTTTTTCTCTTTTAACTGGTCACGTCCTGAAATATGATTTATAAACAACAAAAAATACATATATTTCTGGTTAGTTGTATTAATTTATGTAGTAAATAAATTTTAGTAAGTGTTTCATTCATTAAGTTTCCTTTGGCTTAGTCCCTTAATTATCAGGGGTCACCACAGCGGAATGAACCGCCAACTATTCCAGCATATTTTGCAGCGGATGACCTCTCAACCACAACCCAGTTCCGGGAAACACCCATACACTCTAACATTCACACACACTCATACACTAACCAATTTAGTTCATCCTATTTACCCATAGCGCATGTGTTTGGACTGTAGGGGAAAGTGGAGCACCCGGAGGAAACCCACGTCAACACAGGGAGAACATGCAAACTCCACACAGAAACGCCAACCAGCCCAGCCGAGACTCAAACCAGCAACCTTCTTACAGTGAGGTGACAGTGCTGACCATTGAGCCACCGTGCCGCCCGATGTATAAAAATGAGTGCAGTTAATTTTGGAGGTTATTTTATATAACGAAATTTTGTCTATTTTATATAGAGAAATAAACATGATGATGATGATTGGGCCACATAATATGAAATTCTAATTTTTGTAACCATGTGACACTGACAACAGAGGTGCGGATCCACATGCAGGTTTATTAGATTGGTCAGGCAAGCAGTGGTCAATGCAGGAGCAACCCATATGAGGGCAATCCAGAGTTGTAGTCAATTAACATGCAGATGGTCACAAAGCAGGCAGCAAACAGGATTAAACAAATAAACAAGGCAAAGGATCAAAACACTGCAAAGGCAAAGGAAACGCGTTGTAGTGTCACTATTGCAAACAACAAGACTCAGCAACAGAGAGTGTTTCTGTGCTTCTTAATTAGTGCAGTAATCAGTCCAAAAGCAGCATCAGCTGTGAGAGTCTAATCAGTGGAGCAGGTGTGTGTGTGGCATGACTGAATATGTAGTCCATAAATGGCTGATTTGTAGTCCTTTAGCGATCCGCAGCTACTAGATCGCTACTAGAGCTACTAGATGCGCACACACACACAGACAGACAGAGTGCGAGCGGATAGTGGAGGTGAAGAAGGCAAGACACGAACCCACTGATTCCTGTTTAGGAACTACAGTCAGTTAGGATGAACAGGTCGCGATGGACTTTCAAAGTCACAGTCTTCAGCTCCGGTGTGGGAACATTTTGGCTTAAAGCTGAATGAAAAAGGAGAGCCCGTTAATGTGAACGATCTGATTTGTCGAATTTGTTTCAGAACAGTGGCAATGAAAAAAGGCAACACAACTAACCTTAAATCACACCTAAAACAGAACCACCCTACTCATTTTTTCAACATAGGAACAACAATCGCAGTTGGTACTGGAGAGGGGTCTTCCAGACAGTTAACTGTAATGGGTGTATTTACCTGCCGGTGCAAATATAAATGTGACAGCGTTAAATGGCACACACTCACAGACAGGTAACATTATTTAGCTAAAGACATGCAGCCGTTAAAACACGCTAGAAAAAAAACAGCATTAAAAAAATGCTGCAAACCTTTAACAAGTAGTCCTGTCCTAGAATCTGCCTGATTATTTTAAAAATGGCGCCTGAGATGCCTTAAAAGTTTGACTTACACTTTTTTTTTTGTTTAAATCTACTATTTATTATTACATATTTGTTTTACGATATTTTTTCATGTTTCAATTTCAAACGTGTAAATAATCTTTGAAGCAGTGTACCTGAATTATTGAACTATTATGTTTTAAAAATGTAATATTTTGTCGGCGCCAGTGGTGTAGTGGTTAGTGTGTCAACAAATGCACTCCAGGGCTCGCAGCGACCCGGGTTCGATTCTGCCTTGCGGTCCTATGCCGATCCTTCCCCTCTTTCTGCTCCCCATGCTTTCCTGTCAATTCTCTCTACTGTCCTATCAAAAATAAAGGTGAAAACCCCGAAAAAATAATTATAAAAAAAAAATGTATTATTTTATGTTAGTGATAAGTTATAAAGTGACAATAATATCGTTTATCGCAATTCATTTGGGTGAAATATATCACCCAGCAAAAAAAAACTAGATATCATGACAGGACTAGTTGCAAACATTGAAATATGCCATGAATATTGATAATGATAATTCCTTACCTCTATAGAGCACTTTTCTGGGCACTCAAAGCGCTTTACACATAGGGGGTAATCTCCTCATCCACCTGGATGATGCAACAGCAGCCATACTGTGCCAGACCGCACACGACACACTAGCTGATTGGTGGAGAGGAGACAGAGTGATGAAACCAATTATGATATGGCCATGATGGACAGAGGCCAGTGGACAAATTTGGCCAGGATGCCAAGATAAACCCCTACTCTTTTTAAAAGGACATCCTGAGATTTTTAAGGACAAAGATTCAGGACCTCGATTTAACGTCTCATCCGAAATATGGTGCTCACTGAGCAGTATAGAGTAGGGATGGGAAGTCGACTCCAAAAAAAGTCTATTCCTCAACTCTTAATGGACTAAGTACCGGAGTCGACTCCTAGAGTGGAGTCTGTTTTTTTAAATCCTCCTGAATGAAGCAGTTACATGCTCCAGTTATGATGCTTATTCTTGAGTTTGATGAACATCGAAGGTGCCCGCTTTGAGTGCATGATCACACTATTTATGCTTTTGTTTTTGAATTTCGCAACCACGAGTAGTCTAGGCTAGTGCTGCGAAATAAAGTTTGCTTTAATTTTTTAATTCCTATAAAGCACGTCCACCTTTTGCATTTTGATTTGGATCTGCCTGCGATGTCAAGCTTGCTGTGTTATAAATGAAATCTAGTTGTATATGTGTGTGTGTGTGTGTGTGAATTTGGAGCAGATAGGATACTATTGGAGGATTGATGACTTAAATTAGCACTGTAGGTAAAATTATGATGTTATGTTAGACATTGGCTGCTGCTATATGCTCAATTGAAATATTTATTTAACCTACGCATACTTCATGAATAAATAAATAAATAAAAAAAACACTAATAATAATGACAAAAGTCGCCAAGATTAATTTATTGTCACAAAATATGACAATACATGTGGTCGTGGTTTTGTTTTGGCCCTGAACACTTAATTTCACCTCTAGTTCTTTCTTCTGTTTATTTTAATAGCTACACAAATACATCAGAATTATACCAAACGAAATTTATTTCCAAAAAAGGATTTTTAAATAAAAATATAGCCGAGGTTAAAGTACACTTTATAGAATAATCACATAGAGAGTGAGAGCAATATGATATGCTTTGATGCACATCTGTCACTCTGCTTTTATTTATTATTTTAGGTTTGTTAATGTATGAATTATTGAAGTTAAATATGTAGTGTATGGGGTTTAATATTTAATTGGTCATTAAATCAAATGAAAAAGCTAGCTATTTTGTTTCACCAAAAAATAAAGAAATGAACAACCACAGAATTTTTTGTTCTCTCGGTAAAGTATTCAAGCATCAAACATTTATATTAAGAGGATATTTTGACTATTTAAATTTTTTTTAAACGTTGTTTGGGCTCAACTGGGATGTTTTTATTTGTTAATAAACTTCTACTCATCTTTCCATTAAACATTTCAATAATAAACTGATGTTTTAACTTTATGTCTCCAAGATTGCAGTGTAATTTTCTAAGTTATTTAAACTAGACAATTAAAATATGCAGTAAAAAAGTGTAGGTTGAAACATATTTTGTTTTCGCTGGAAATGATTTTCTGCTGTTTTTTTTCTGACCAGGGAGCTGCACAATGTTGCAATTGACGCAAAAGCATTGTGTAAAGCACGATATGAGACAGCATCTTTAATCCTTGCGCTATTTTAAATGAATGCAAATGGAGTCGAAAATTTGAGAATCGACTCAGAACCCAACACCCCTACTATAGACTGCCCGTTGCTATACTGGGGCATTAGGACCCACATAGACCGCAGATTGGGTGCCCCCTGCTGACCTCACTAGCGCCACTTCCGGCAGCAACCTAGCTTTCCCATGTGGTCTCCAATCCAGGTACTGATCGGGCGCAGTCCTGCTTAGCTTCAGTGGGCGACCACGTGAGCTTTGCAGAGAGCTATTTGCCGGCTAAAGATTGAGAATATTCGTTGTAACACTGGATTTGGGAAATTCCAAATAAACAAACTATGTTTGTAATGACGAAACCTGAGAACTTAGTTGGCTAACATTGTTTTTTAAAATGCACTCTGATTATTTCTTAAAGTGTGACATGTTGATTTTACAAGTAGTGTCACCAGTCAAGTCGAACAACCAGACCGTACAATGTCTGCGCACGAGTTGTTCAGCTTTACATCGCATGAAATCTTCCCATACAGTGAGGTGGTACATCGCTGAAATCACATTGAAATCGCACAGTGTATTCCTCAGACTTAGTGGTTATACAGTAAGTGATGTTTTATAAACAAATTTCGGGAGGAGCACGATCAGTATTTGACGAGGCTAATTCATCACACACACAATCATTCTATTATCCAATTAACTCAATAGTCAAACACGTCATACCTTCGTTTTCTCTTGACTTCAGCATCCCTCCACCACCCCAACTCCACACTATTAAACCCGATACCTATTTAAATCTGAGGGGGGAGCGTTCTGGAGCTTGGCTAGACACTGCGCTCGGACCCTATCTCTCTTTATCCTGATAAGGAGAATAACACGAGTTAGGGTGTCTTCCCGAGCTCAGAGCCCTCTTCCCGGACAGCACCCCAAATACGCATATTCTATTCAGTCAAATATCTGTGAGCGCAAACTCGCGAATAGTATTCTGGTTGCTTGCTAGGGAGTTGGTAGCTTGTTCTATCTTGTTGCCAGGATGTTTTAGATTGGGATGTTCCATTAGTGTTCATTTTTAGCTTTACGTAAAGTCTATAAATCATTCTTAAACTTAAATGCAGACTATATAAGCTTGTGAAGGTGAATGTAAACCAAGAAAACCTTTGAGCACTTCAGCTTAAGATCTTGAGAGAATATGTCATCGCAGACACAAAAACACGCACACATACACTTGACCTTGTTTCCTCTCTTGGCACTCGCTCAGATCTTCCCTTGATTGGTTCACTGTAATTCTGTCTGAAGGTCAGGAGGAATTGACCGTCCGAAAGCCGCTCGCACATTCTGCCTACAAATCAGAGGCTTTGCAACAAAACAAACACCCATGCCTCGCAAAAATAAACCCCAACACACTCTCCTCTACTTACAGACAGTTCAAGAGCTCGGAAAAACAAAAAGAGCCCCAACCAAACTCTCTAAGGACTGTATATGTGTGTGTTACGCTTGCCTGCAGTGAGGAAATGGCAGATATTTTGCATGGTCGCGCAGATGTTTTCAATTAATCCCAAATTCCCAATCGCTCCCGTGCCTCTCGTCCTGCTGCGAGTAAATAAATTCACTTCGTATCTCCAGTCGCAGAGCCTCCCTCATCCAGCTCCACTCGTACGGGCTGGCAAATGTGTTTTTTGACCTTGACTCGGAGGTGTCACTGCTGAGATAGTGCATTATTTGTCACCATGAATAGCGTTTAACAGCAGCTGTGCCCGGAGGAGCCCACGGCGAGCCACATGCAAAGTGCAGCATGGGAAACTTCATTAATCTCTCTGTCACTTTCATGACGCTTTTCATTAGTTACGCTGCTATCTGATCAACTGGCTGCTTGTGGGAGGCTGTGTGTGTGTGTGTTTGTGTGTGTGTGTGTGCGTGCGTTTTTGAAGCTCTAACCAGTTTCTGCCACAGAGGAGCGGTGGTCTGGGACACACCGAGGAGGATGAGAGTGTTAACTTTTCTGTGATTAACTGGAGATGTTTCCCATGATGCAACAGTGTATAATATTAGTTTTTTTTTTTTGTTTTGTTTGCAGAACCTTTCAGTATATAAAGCATTTGTATATTTTTTATGTATAATAAAGATAAAACAAATTGTTGACTGAAGCAGTACTTGCTTTTAAAGTATATTAATTAAATGAACAAGATTATATCTTGCAAGTCTTGTTTCTTTTAGTTTGGCTGGAATAAAAATAATATTAACAATAATAGCCGCATTAAGCCCCATTTTTTTATTGTCTACAGAACAAACCATTGTTGTCCAATGACTTGCTTAATTACAGTAACTTGCCTACACTGTAAGAAATCAGTAATTTTTTTTTTTTTTTCAGCAGCTGGGTTGCCGAAAAAACAAAAACAAAATAACGGCTGTTAAATTACATTAATTTACCATAGAATAACAGAAGTTAAATTACTGAAATTTCTTTACATTTAAATTTCTGGTAAATTTCTGTAATTTAAAGTCTGTTATTTTATGGAAAATTTCTGTAATTTATCATCTGTTATTTTACAGTAAATTAACGTAATTTAACGTCTGTTATTTTATGGAAAATTTCTAAAAATTTATCATCTTTTATTTTACGGTAAATTTCTCTAATTTAACGACTGTTGTTTTATGGTATTTTTTTGTAGTTTAAAGGCTGTTAATTTACTGTAAATTTCTGTAATTTAATGGCTGTTTTTTACTGTAAATTTCTGTAATTTAACAGCTGTTATTTTATGGTATTTTTTTGTCATTTAATTACTGTTATTTTACGGTAAATTTCTCTAATTTAACGGCTGTTGTTTTATGGTATTTTTTTGTAGTTTAAAGGCTGTTAATTTACTGTAAATTTCTGTAATTTAATGGCTGTTTTTTTACTGTAAATTTCTGCAATTTAACAGCTGTTATTTTATGGTATTTTTTTGTCATTTACTTACTGTTATTTTACGGTAAATTTCTCTAATTTAACGGCTGTTGTTTTATGGTATTTTTTGTAGTTTAAAGGCTGTTAATTTACTGTAAATTTCTGTAATTTAATGGCTGTTTTTTACTGTAAATTTCTGTAATTTAACAGCTGTTATTTTATGGTATTTTTTTGTCATTTAATTACTGTTATTTTACGGTAAATTTCTCTAATTTAACGGCTGTTGTTTTATGGTATTTTTTTGTAGTTTAAAGGCTGTTAATTTACTGTAAATTTCTGTAATTTAATGGCTGTTATTTTATGGTATTTTTTGTCATTTAATTACTGTTATTTTACGGTAAATTTCTCTAATTTAACGGCTGTTGTTTTATGGTAATTTTTTGTAATTTAACGGCTGTTAATTTACTTTAAAGTTCTGTAATTTAATGGCTGTTTTTTACTGCAAATTTCTGTAATTTAACGGCTGTTGTTTTATGGTAATTTTTTGTAATTTAACGGCTGTTAATTTACTGTAAATTTCTGTCATTTAATGGCTGTTTTTTTACTGCAAATTTCTGTAATTTAACAGCTGTTATTTTATGGTAATTCTTTGTAATTTAATGGCTGTTATTTTATGGTAAATTTCTGTAATTCAACGTCTGTTCTCTTAAAAAAAAGTAGGATTATGGATTTTTCATTAATAATCATCATGATCATTTTCATCATTTTTTTCCAGCTTAGCACCTTTATTAATCTGGGGTCGCCACAGCAGAAAGAACCGCCAACTTATCTAGCATATGTTTTACGCAGTGTATGCCCTTCCAGCTGTAACCCAACACTGGGAAACATCCATACACTCATTCACACACATACACTAAGGACAATTTACCTTACCCAGTTCACCTATAGCGCATGTGTTTGGACTTGTGGGGAAAACCGGAACATCCAGAGGAAACCTACACCAACACGAAGAGAACATGCAAACTCGACACAGAAATGCCAACTGACCCAGCCGAGGCTCGAATCAGCGACCTTCTTATATATATCTATATTTAATCTATGTTTCATCAATCCATCAATATTTCATCTATATATCATCCATCCATCTACATTTCATTTATATTTCATCCATCCATCTATATTTCATCTATATTTCATCCATCCATTCATCCATCCATCTATGCATCTACATTTCATCTAGATTTCATTCAGCCATCCATCCATTTATATTTCATCCATCCAAGTTAATTTAATCTACATTTTATCCATCTATCCAATCATCCATCCATCCACCTACATTTCTTCCATTTTTTGTCCATCCAGCTATCAGTCCATCTATATTTCATCTATATTCCATCCATCTATGTATATTTCTTCCAAGCCATACTTCTATATTTTATCTATCCATCCATCCATGCATCCGTGTATAATCCATATTTCATTTATATCTCATTCATGCATCTATAATCTATATTCCATCTATCTCTAGTCCATCCATCCATGTATATTTCATTCAATCCATACTTCTTTATTTCATCTATCGATCTATCCATTTATATGCCATCCATCCATCCATCCATCCATCCATCCATCCTTCCATCCATCCATCCATCCATCCATGTATAATCTATATTCCATCAATATGTCATCCATCCATCCAACCATCCATGCATACATACATCTATTTCATCTATCTGTTCTACTGTATACTTAAAACATCTCTGCTTTTCAAATAAATGTAAACAAACACGTACAATGAAAGGGCCATTTTCATATAGAATTACATAACATAAAAATTCCATCAGCAGAAATAGCCTTAGGTAGTGAACTCAGGAATAACAGTGACCCGCTTGTCATTCTGACTGTCTGAACTGCATTATATTCTGCCCTAAGTGCACACATTCATATGCATTAAATGGTTATGGTTGGTTCTGACTGTGGGCTATAATGGCTGGCGTGAGGCTTTGACAGACGCCTACAAAAGCGGAGGTGAATTTGCTGTTCACACTTGTAGGAGACACACAAGTAGACAATGACCCTCAGACCATCTTCAACACTATAGACCATTACGATCAGCAGTAAGTAGACATGGCTGTTTCAGGTCTATTAAAGGAGGGAATAATGAGAAAAAAGTAATTTAATCATGTTTACTTGAGCACAGTTCAAAACTGAACTGAGAAAGCCAATTTCATTTAAACGGAGAGCTCACACAAAAATGAAAATTTACTCATTATATATTCACAGCCCCAAGTGCTTGGTAAATATTTATGGCTTTATTTATTCAGTTGAATAATGGGTAGATAGAATGGATGATCAAATGATTAAAAACATGAATGATTGATGGATCAAAGAGACAAACAAAAAGATGGATGGATGGATGGATGGATGGATGGATGGATGGATGGATGGATGGATCAAATGATTGAATGAACGAACAAATGAAAGGATGGAGGGGTGAAATGAACGAACAAACAAACAGATGGATGGATGAATAGATAAATGGATGGAATTAATAAATTAACAAATGATGGATGGATGGATGGATGGATGGATGGATGGATGGATGGATTAATGAATGAGTGAACAAACAAATTATGAAAAAGGATGATTAATGGATTAAAAAGACAAAGGATGGATGGATGGATGGATGGATGAAGGGATGGATGGATGGAAAAAGGGATGGATAGATCAAATAAAAGAAAAAAACAAACAAACAATAAATGAATCAAAAGACAATGGATGGATGGAACGATGGGTAGATCAAATAAATTAATGAACAAAAACACAACTGGGTGGATGGAAGGATGGATGGATGATTGGTGGGGTGGATGGATGGATGGATGGATAGATGGATGCATGGATAAAATGAATGAATGAATGAATGAATGAATGAATGAATGAATGAATGAATGAACACACAAGCAACAGCTGGATGGATGGATGGATGGATGGATGGATGGATGGATGGATGGATGGATCAAATAAATAAATTAACAAACAAGCAAGAGCTGGATGGATGGATGATTTTTAGGGATGAATGGATGGATAGATGGATCAAATGAATACATAAAAATAAGCAATAGAAGGGTGAATGTTTAAAAGAATAAACAAACAAAAATAATGGATGCATGGATGAATAGAATGAACAAACAAACAATTGATGGATCAAAAGATTTAAATGAATAAATGATCGATGGATGGATCAAATGAATGAAAAAACAAATGTTTGGTGGATGGATCAAATGAAGGAATAAGCAAACAAACAAAATGGATGGATGGATGATGGGAGGGAGGGATGGATGGATGGATGGATAAAATGAATGAATGAATAAATGAGCACACAAGCAACAGCTAGATGGATGGTTGGATGGTTGGATGGATGGATGGATGGATGGATGAATCGAATGAATGAATAAACAAATATATGAACACACAAGCAACGGATGGATTGATGGATGGATCAAATGAATGAATGAACAAACAAGCAAGAGCTGGATGGATGACTGATTGGAGGGATGGATAGATAGATGGATGGATGGATGGATGGATGGATGGATGGATGGATGGATGGATGGATGGATGGATGGATGGATGGATGGATGGATGGATGGATGGATGAGTAAATGGATGGATCAAAGGAATATAAAACAAGCAAATGATGAATGGATCAAATGGTTGAAAAAAAGAACAATGGATGGATGGATGGATGGATGGAACAACTGAACAAATAATGAAAAGATCAAATAAATAAACAAAAATAAGCAATAGATGGGTGGATGTTCAAAAGAATAAACAAACAAAACAATGGATGCATGGAATGAACAACAAAACAACTGATGGATGAAAAGATTTAAATGAATGAATGATCGATGGATGGATCAAATGAATGAAAAAACAAATGACGGATGGATGAACAGATAAAGGATGGATGGATGAATACTTCCTCTTCCTTCCTCAAATTTGACAAGTGTACTTTATGTTAAGTTACTTCATGCTAACAGATATCATTTATAAGGCAGCCATAATGTCATTTCTGAATTCTGACACTCTCTGAATTCGAGTGTGTTATTTTCTTCGTCCAGGATCCCTTACAGACAGAAATTGACTCGCAATCACAATCAGACTGTTGTTCTGAAAATCAGCATGATATAAGTATTCAGGGCAGCACTAATGTTCCTGTCTGTTTTTCTTTAAGAAAAGGTTCACTCAAAAATGCAAATGGAGTCAATTACTGTTCTGATGCCATATTTCCTTCATGTTATTGTTAACTTTTCATACCACAGAAGGAAGAAGTATCCTGCTCACTTTTGTCCAAGTAAAAGCAGTAATTCATAAAGCATTCATTTATTTAAAATATTCCACATATGCCAAGCATTCTGCATAGATATAGTTTTTTATTATTATAATTTATCCTTTTGTGGTAGTCTTACAGTAACACACAGAAATTTGTGCAATATGCATTGGTAATGTTGTGATAACGAGGTATGAAAATACTTGTGTTGGCCCTCACAGCCAGAACAACTGCCAAATAAAGATTTATTAAAAGCAGATTTTCAGTGAGGTAGCTGTACACTGAAAAGATGCTTTTCTCACTTAGTTTTTTTTTTCTTGCTTCTTGTCTAGATAACTAAAAAAGTTTTATTTAGGAAGCATTTTCTAGACAAGCAAAAAAATGTCTTGTTTTCAGAAATAATGCCAAAATTAAGTGAGTTTTTGCATAAAACAAGCTAAATAATCTGTCAAGAGTAAGCAAAATAATTGATTTATTCGTTTATTTGGCAGGGACAGTGTACATTAAATAGCATTTCTGCTAATTCAATTCAATTCAATTCATCTTTATTTGTATAGCACTTTTACAATGTAGATTGTGTCAAAGCAGCTTTACATTGAAGAATATAGTAAATTGAAATAGGGTCAGTCCAATTTTCAGAGTTTAAGTTCAGTTCAGTTTAGTTCAGTTCAGTGTGGTTTAATATTCACTTCTGAGAATCTAAACACTGAAGAGCAATTGCATCGATGCACAGCTCTACAAGTCCTGACCAATGCATGCCAGTGGCAACAGCAACAAGGAAAAAACCTGCCATTTTCACCAAGTGAAAGATGTGAAGGATAAAAACCTCAGAAGAACCAGGTTCAGTTGGGCACGACAATTTCTCCTATGGCCAAACATCTTGTGCAGAGCTGCAGTTTAGGCGCTGGATTGAATTTATTACAAATGCACCAGAATTAACCAGAAGGCTATTTTCATCCGTTTTATTCATCTATTTTTAATCTTGTTTTTGCTTTGAAAATACTATTTTACTTACATCACTGGCAGTATGTCTGTTTTAAGGAATACATAAGATGACAATGACATAAGAAATATTTTATGAAAACGAGACATTTTTTTTTCTTATAGAAATGCTTATTGATTTTTTTAAATTGATATTTGTATTAGAAACAAGACAAAGGCTCTGGGCCCTATTATACACCCGGCGCAATAAGGCACAAGACATGTTTGGCACAATTTGTTGCTATTTTCGGACCAGCCCAACCATAATTTTCATGTTTTGCGCCACATTGTTTAAATAGCAAATCCATTTGCATCACTTTGTGGACTCATGGGTGTGCTGTTCTAAAAAAGAGGTGTGTTAAGGCACATTGTTAGCGCGTTGCTATGTTGAGGAACTGAAATAGATTGCACAATTGACCTACTAAAAGCTTAGATTTGTCCTGTCAGGTTTTGGAGACGTTTGCATCACCAAATGGGGCATAAGAACGGGACGTATTTGGAAATAACTTAGTTGTTTGACCACACTTCATTATTATTGTTCATTTATTAATTTGTTGGAAATTAAAACTGAAGTTAGGAATAGTTTTAAAACAAATCTTTGTGCTTAACAAACAAAATTAAATATGTAGGCTGATGGATGTCTTCAGTGGAGTGTGTACAACAGTTTCCTTACTCCACGAAAGTAAAAAAGTAAAGAGTAAAAGTAAAGAGGCCGAATGGAGGCGGCTCGTTCTTTATCCTCATGCTGCAGATGCTCTGTTTAACTGTTTTCTCGCTAGTAAAGTGTTCAGTTTGTCCACTTACAAATTTCACCATGTAAATAGCAATTGCACCATGGCATGATGCAACTGACTCTTAAAGGGAATGGAAGATGAGACTCTGATTGGTTTAATCCAGGTTATGCTCAAAAAACACCCAGAACTCATTAAGAGAATAAGCACAACCCTGTTAGACCATGCACCACGGCACAGACCATATTTTTCCTTCTTTAAAATAGCAAATGTGGATTCGGACATGCCCTTAATGCCATGAGCTTTAGATTTTGCACCAAGATAGTTTAAATAAAGCCCTCTAAGTCTAAAAATATGTATTGTGGTCAAGTAAAAAAATTACATTCAAGCAAAGTAAAAACTTTGTTTTTACACTACCTGACAAAAAACTACACTACCTGACAAAAGTCTAGTCACCAATCTAAGTTTTAAGAACAAAACAGCCAATCAAAAAAAATAAATAAATACTTATGTGAGCTAAAAATATTGACATTATTATTGTTAAAAAAACAACTGCTTTTATTGTAGTCAAAGACCCAATCCCAATTTTACCCCTTAGCCATGCCCCTTACCCCGACCCCTCGTTTTAAGCGTTCACGCCAAGAGATAGGGGTGTCCCAATTTTCTTGAGCTTGAAAGCTTAGGGCTAAAAAGAAGGGATGAATAACCCTTCGAACAAAGATTTTTCAGGACCACACTCGAAAACAAGGAGAGAGAGAAAATTTCCCAGAATACACCTGCCACAACGGCAGTATTGCTGAAACCAGAAGTAAGGAGATCCACAAATTAGTATTTTTGTCATTATTATGAATCTTTACAACAAACAAACACGTTTTAATATATTCATAACCGCGATCATGCTTTTAAAAAAAAATGCTAAAAACAAAAAAAAATTTGCGATTTATAATCCATAATAATAACTTCTGTACAGCAATCCCACAACGTTCTGACACTCGATGACACTTGAATACCCTGTCAGAAAAGTATAGTGGCTGGGAGTGAGCTTTTTACAGTGTCTGCTATAATGTAAATGTTGTTTTCGTGTGTTTACATAGATGAATATGGCCACTGTGTAAATACACAGTACAGTTACGATCTTATTGTCACATTAGATCATTATGATATAATAATATATGCCTTCAGTGATTTCCTGAAGATGAATACCAAAAAATAGCACAACTGAAATAACTACAGCAGTCGCAATCGTCTGGTCTCATATGAAGCAAGAGATTGTAAGGACATGTGCAGGTGCTGTAGTGCTGTCCCAATTCTTAGGGGTATATTTTGAAGCCCTTCCCCTTAACCCTCGGTTGTAAAGGCTAAGGGGAAGGGGTACAAAAATAAAATTGGGATTGGGCCAAAATGAAACAAATTAGACTTCCTCCTGAAGAAAAAATATTATAGGAAATACTGTGGGAAAATCTCTTGCTCTGTTAAACATCATTTGGGAAATATTTCAAAAAAGACATTCAAAGGAGGACGAATAATTCTGACTTCAACTGTACATTGTGTTTCTATCTGCATCTCCTCATAGCTTCACGCATATACAGCTCTCAGAACAGAGATTAAACACGCTCTGCTGATCGTGCTGCTGTTACTCTCTCATGCCATCCTTTTTTAATAAGGTTTTGCAGCGTGTAAACAGGTAGAGCTGTGAGAAAACAAGGTCGGAGATCAGAGAAGTGTTTCATATCATGGGCCTCAAAGAAGGAGCTTTGGGCTTTACACACTATTCACACTGACGATCTTATCAGAGTGTTAAATACCAAAAATGTCTCAACATTTCACAACTGTTGATAAATCACTGACGTTTAATCAATCATGCTGAAGCCGAGCAAAACACAACAACTAAAAACTCAGAGAGAGTTTAGAGTTCATTGCCATATCAGCTTCATGGCATTTTTACAGACTTTTAAGAATAATATATAGGTTTGTAATAATAATAAAAAAACATCAACACTGGTAAATAATACATATTATACGATACAAATCTAAAACTGTTAATTTTGATAAAACTTTTAAAGATTTGCATTAAAAAATAATTCCATCAAAGTAGGAATGCAACGATTAAACAATTTTACTATTGACCGCTATTTCATTTGTCACAATTAATTAATCGTAAAGGTTTCTCATCACCGCGTTTCTGCAAGGAACAAAACTGCTGCAACTAAACAAAGTTATGCCAACTGTGCTAATTAACTAAAGCTTTTAATGAAGGGTTATTCACATACTGTGTCTTTTGTGTGCGCAAGTTCATTATTTCCAATGGAGGCGCAGCTTGCATTGCGGCTTACGCTTCCCAGGTACACGAAAGAATGCAGCGAGCACACCGCGAGTCACATGACACGAACTGGACCGTTCAGCTTCATACTTTGTATGGAATATACACAATTTTACTCTAAAGAGAAAAAAAAAGAAAAATACCAAAGCATTTTGTAATATAGTTGATCAAAAGTGCCTTTCAGACATATTTCAGCAGCCTTTGACTACATTTATTCTCTTTAAAAGGAAAATATTTAGCTAATACCTTAGATTTATATTAGACAAATACTATTTTTTTATTTATTCCAATTTGTTATTGAATTTTTTATTAATTGTTCTGTCATTTATTTTAAATGTAAAATTATTACTTCTGTTTAAATGCAAAACTTTTTTGCCACTTTTTTCGCTTATTTTTAAGTCCAAATAGAAATAGACTTTTGTTTGTTTTTAATATTAATTGTGCAGTATTAATTGGTTACTGGGCAAAAAAAAAAAAAAAAAAAAAAAACTTTAAAATATAAGGTGTTTTCATGTGATTTTCTAAACTAAGCGTTTTAACATAATGAATGCATAATAATTGTGATAATTATGAAATCTTGATTATACAAACGTACAACCAAAATCTATAATCGTTGCATCCCTACTTTAAAGTCTCTCCGGATAAAAATCCTTCTCTCATAACAACATAAAAACAGGGCTTTGCAAAAGTATTAGATTTTAATATATAAAAACTATTGAGAAAAACAAAATGTACCTTCATCAAACTTTACCCTGAACAGTAAAAATGTATTCGATGTCTCATTCATTTATCTTCTTTTCGGCTTAGTCCCTTACACACTCGATTGAATGGGCATTATCAGTGGTTATCAGCTGATAGATATGGGCCAGTAGGGGCCTTCTACGCCTACCAATAAGCTTAGAAGGCTGTTATCATCCATTCACATGGTTAGTCAGCTATAGATTACACACACTGAAAAAAATGATGTCTGCAAAACTGTTGCAAACAATGTATTTGTGTTGAATTTAAACAAACAAATTGAATTTAATCAAACTCAACCTAATTTGTTTTGTTTAAATCAGCCTAAATAAATTGTTTACAGCCAGTTAATGTAAAAAACTGAGTAAATCCAAGAAATCATCTCTGAATATATATTTTTAGAGCAGCTGCGGCCGGAAGTTAATAAGAATTATTTATATTAGTTATTAAATTAATTGTATTTTATTAAATACCTAAAACCTAAACCCAATTGTCACAGTAATATAACACAGATCTGGATTCTTGTCTATTAGTATTGCTTATTAACCATGTGGATGGCTGATAACAGCCTTCTGAGCCTATCAGCTGATAACCATTGATAATGCCCATTCAATTAAGGGATAACATTTGAAGCGGGTGTTCTCCTCCGATGAAATGTACAAAGGAAGTATGTCAATCAAAATGTTTCTGCAAAGCTAAATCTTAGGGCCTTTTAATTGCAAATATACTTAATATAATTAACTACTTTATATAAATACCTGAGGATTATTAGCTGCTTTTCCACTATCGTGCCGAACCATTCTAAGAACACTTCGGTACGGTTACGGTTGTTTCTCCACTGAGCCTGGAACGGCGCGGCACGATTACAAACCGTTCTCGGCCTGGAATTCACGGCACGGTTAGACAACCATGCTGAACTGTGCCGACAGATTCTGTGTGTTGACGTCGCGGCTCTGTTGCTAAGCTACCACAGCTGATCAGCGGAAGCACGCTAGTCATCAGACATCCTCAATAAACTACAGTACATTTAATATAAAATAATGATCCAGGTCTAAACGATACATTTTGAAAAGGGTTTTTAAATCATAGAGCAGTCTCTGGCAGAGAAGTGAATAACTCATCACATTCTTACGAAGATATTTTATTCATTAAAGTTTATTGACTTTTTTTAATTTTATTGACAAATACAGACCTACTTCGCCTGTCTGAATGTGATTAGTTTCTATATTGGGTTATCAAGGTATATGTGTATTAAAATATGTGTATTTCTTTTTCCTTTTTAAATTTTTTTTTATTTTGTAATTTATTTATTCAATTTTTTATGTATTTTTATTTTTTTTTCTTCTTTTCTCACTTAATTTCAATTTCGACTTGTTTACAGGATAGAGGTGGAAATAATATTTGCTTACATTTCATTGTGAAATTACTTTGTTATATCTGTAAAAGTTTAATTATACGGATAAAAAAATGTTTTTATGAAGTTTGATTGAATTATTTAATTGTTACCATTAGAGGCTAGCTACATTCACACACTGCTGCCACATAACTGTGTTTAAACCCCTTATAAAAGTGATTTTTGGTTCACATAGTGTATACACACTCATACACACTATGGACAATTTTAGCATACCCAATTCTCCTTTACCACATGTCTTTGGGCTGTGGGGGAAACCGGAGCACCCGGAGGAAACCCACGCGAACACGAGGAGAACATGCAAACTCCACACAGAAATGCCAACTGACCCAGCCAAGGCTCGAACCAGCGACCTTCTTGCTGTGAGGCGAACGTGCTACCCACTGCGCCACCACGTCACCCATAGCACCAATATTTGGAACTAAAATGATAATTATTGATGAGCAATGATAAACAATGTCTTTTATGCAGTGAAAGAGTAAACACTCTGAACATCAATGTTAAAGGAGAGAGTTTGTTTTAATTCGAGTTATAACTGCCCTGTCACCCGTTACGCAAGAACACACCATTTCCTTTCATGGAGAAATCTCAGGATGGGAGGAAAAAGATGAATGCAGCCAAACTCTACAGAACCCTTTTCCCAGCCGAACAGCTGATAATTAAATTCTTATGTGGGCCTGACATCATGGCCACTCCAGCATGTTCAGCGCACAGACTGCACCAGATGTCAGACAGGAAGAAATGAGCGCCGGCGGGAACAGCGCGGCCCAATGTAAAGATATTTCACAAGAATTATCAGTGGAAGATCTGAGCTTCAGGTCTGAACTTTTAAAACAACCACTTAGTTTTGGCACATGTCTGTGAGTAATATAAGTGAAAGAATGTGTTGTGTTAAAACAGCATGATGAACTGCAATCGAAGACACGTGTAAGGTTATATTTTAAAAAAAGAAGAAGTCCTAATCTAATCTAGTTCAGTTGGTTTAGCTTAATCTAGCTAGACTAATCTAGTTTATATACACACATATATTACTGTAAAGCATCATATAGAAAATATTAATTAAAAAGTAATCTAGCTAGACTAATCTAGTTTATATATTATATAAGTTTATTTATATAGCACATTTCATACACAATGGCAATTCAAAGTGCTTTACATAAACACGAATAAAAGAAACATAAAAACAAAACAAAACATAAAAACAGGTTAAATGTGATATAAAAGAATGAAGAAGAAGAGAAAAACATGATAGTGCAATCTGTCGGACGCAGCACAGTGCTCATCCAGTAAAGGCACAGCTAAACAGATGTGTTTTCAGTCTTGATTTGAATGTGCCTAATGTTGGAGCACATCTGATCATTTCTGGAAGCTGATTCCAGCAGCGAGGGGCATAGTGGCTGAAAGCCGATTCACCCTGCTTTGACTGAACTCTTGGAACTTCTAGTTTATATGATCCTAATGATCTGAGTGATCTGTTAGGTTTGTACACAAATATATTAAGGTAAAGCATCATATAGAAAATATTAATTAAAAAGAAAGACATTTGAGGAGTGAGCTCATACATGCTAAGCACTATTTAAATATAAATTAACATTTACACTCACCGGCCACTTTATTAGGTATACCTTACTAGTATTAGGTTGGACCCATTTTTGCCTTCAGAACTGCCTTAATCCATCATGGCATACATAGACTCAACTGGAAATATTCCATCAGACATTTTGCTCCATATTGACATGATAGCATCACGCAGTTGCTGCAGATGTGTCGGCTGCACATCCATGATGCTAATCTACTGTTTCACCACATCCCAAAGGTGCTCTATTGGATTGAGCTCTGGTGACTGGGAAGGTCATTTGAGTGCAGAGAACTTATTGTCATGTTCAAGAAACCAGTCTGAGATGATTTACGCTTTATGACATGGCGCGTTATACTGCTGGAAGTTGCCATCAGAAGATGGGTACACTGTGATCATGTTGCTGGCATGTGATTGGCTTATTTGAAATTTGCAGTAGTGAGCAGGATGCTTGTCTATTAGTATTGCTTATTAACCACGTGGATGGCTGATAACAGCCTTCTGAGCCTATCAGCTGATAACCATTGATAATGCCCATTCTATCGAGGGATAACATTTGAAGCGGGTGTTCTCCTCCGATGAAATGTACAAAGGAAGAATGTCAATCAAAATGTTTCTGCAAAGCTAAATCTTAGGGCCTTTTAATTGCAAATAATATAATTGACTACTTTATATAAATACCTGAGGATTATTAGCTGCTTTTCCACTATCGTGCCGAACCATTCTAGGAACACTTCGGTACGGTTACGGTTGTTTCTCCACTGAGCCTGGAACGGCGCGGCACGATTACAAACCGTTCTCGGCCTGGAATTCACGGCACGGTTAGACAACTATGCTGAACTGTGCCGACAGATTCTGTGTGTTGACGTCGCGGCTCTGTTGCTAAGCTACCACAGCTGATCAGCGGAAGCGCGCTAGTCATCAGACATCCTCAATAAACTACAGTACATTTAATATAAAATAATGATCCAGGTCTAAACGAAAGGGTTTTAAAATCATAGAGGGTTGGACAGGTATACCTAATAATGTGGCCGGTAAATGTAAATATATATTGACATATATTGTATGTCTATATGTGTGTGTGTGAGTGTGTGTGTGTGTGTGTGTGTGTGTGTATACACAAAAAGCAGACACTACGGATCTAAAGTTTAAAAGAGGCTTGCTCCACTGTTTAACTGTCAGCTTTTGATTTGAATCCAATGTGTAAGAAAGTAGTTCCACATACAAAAGGATTCTTGACACTCTCCATGTTTGATTTTGTTTTTATATACACACTTATGCCGTCAAACTGTTGTATAAACGCAATATCACACGAGTAGCAGTGCGATATGGCTGTATATCGGCACTGGTGAAGGCACTAAGGCAACACACGCCAACACACGCCTCTCACCAATGCCGATAAACAGCCATATCGCACTGCTACTCGTGTGATATTGCTCATACACACAAACACACAGTATATATATATATACAATATAAATATATATATATATATATATATATATATATATATATATATATATATATATATATATATATATATATATAAATTGTATATATATTGTGTGTGTGTGTGTGTGTGTGTTTGTGTATGAGCAAACATGGAGTCTCAAAAATCCTTTTGTATGTATGTATATATATATATATATATATATATATATATATATATATATATATATATATATATATATATATATATATATATTTATATATATATATATATATATATATATATATATATATATATATATATATATATATATATATATATATATATATATATATATAAAATCATTATATATATATATATATATATATATATATATATATATATATATATATATATATATATATATATACATATATATATATATATATATATATATATATACACATATTTATATACACACATTTATACATACACACACACACACACACACACACACATTTACCGGCCACACTATTAGCCACATTTACCAGCCACTTTATACAAATTAAAAAGCAAATATAAATATATCTATATATTTTGGTTTTATATTTATTTGTATTTTATGTACTCTGTATTTATATATAAACATTATCTATACATAGTGAGTAGTCACAAATTATGCAAATACAAACTTCATTTCGGATGCAATTAATCGCAATTAATCATTTTACAGCACTAGTAAATATATTACCTACTAACGAAACCTTATTGTACAGTGTTACCCATGATCCTTTACAAATTATTCCAATGTACTTATTCTTTGAATAACAGTAAGATTTTTTTAAAGCATTAATTTTATTCATTTAAATCTTTTGGAACATCGTGTCTGCTCTTTCACTTTTCATCAGCGAAACGTGTCCTTGCCCAGATTTAATTTTAAGTGAAGTTTTTAAACTAATTTCGAGAGGAGCACGTGATATAATTGACAGCAGCTGGCCACCTATCTACACTCATTAGTTAGCCAATCAGATCTATCCTAACCCACTATAAGTAGCCTAGCTAGACATTACTCCCTTATCTTCGTTTTCCGAAGAAACAAACGACAGGTCCGCTCTAGCTCCTCCAAAAGTTACTCACGGACAAAACGGATCCTCCACATCTCCTACTATTCTTCAACTACAATACCACACCACCTTTAATACCATCGTCAGCAAATACAAAAAATGACAAAAACAACAACAACAGCGACGGCGGCTGAGATCACAACAGCATCAGCGCAGCTACATACAAGAAAGAAAGCTCCGGGCTCCCTGAAACACCAGCCCCGTCTTAACAACAACCAGCCCAGCATGAAAGTCAGCTCGAGACCGAGGCTCCAACGAGAGGCCGTAGGCCTATCCACTCCAGCCAGATCACAATGCAATCCCCAGCTCCGCTACGTACCTTCTCCAGCATCATCATGTGTCACTCATATCCAACAACGACTGTCACTGAACTCCTCCAAACTCCTAGACGCCGGGACCATAATTCAAAGCCGCTGCATTAAACCCAAAACACTTGCGAATCCACGTCTTCACCGCCACCCCCAGGACATAACACGCTCCTGCCACACCCCCTATCCTAAACAGACATTAAACCCGCAATCTCTCCGCCTCCCCGGAGAATCAAGGAAAGGATTAAAAAGCAATATTGGATTTGGACATATTGCAGCAATCATAATTCTAAACACGGATAAAACCTATCTCCCGGACAATAAAGCAAATCTTGGGAATCCCACCTCACCTCTTCCATCCTGCAGCTCCCGATTCCAGTGCACACTCCAGTCCTCCTCTTTCAGCGATCCTTACCACCTACGCACCCCGCCCCTCTACCTTGCGTATCATTGCTTTTTCCCCCTCTCATTTTTACAAGCTCGCAGCTACTGCTGATTAATTTCTATTATAAAATAGAAATTACTTGTCGACTTTTGTCAATATGTTTATGCTTTTTACTGAATTACGTTTGTAACTGACCTAATTTTCTGAATTTCTCATTCCAGGTTTCGTCTACTGAAGCACAGCCGATCTCGGCGCTCCCTTCCCACAACCTCACTAGCCGTCCACCAACACTACACCAGAAATCACAGAGCAATTCCCTGTTAAGCACATCCATACCAGCCCTACTGAAATGGACATTAGAACGTTTCTAAAAACGTCTAATAACGGCTCTTTCATCTCCTCATAATTCTGCCTTTTTCAGCTTTAACAGCATGATTCTACCTGATGAATATGCTTAAATTATCACGTTATAAACCAAGCAATCTCTCTAATCTAGACGGCTGCAGCGCTCGGTTGCAATCAACATTACACCCGCCACCCGATTTCTGGCAATCGGAGGTCACAATTACATTTCGTAGTCCGTTTAACATTCGGATGCAAAAGTAGCCCACACATTTATGCTTAAAAACGATCCGCTGGATTTCGCCAATAACTACGGTGTTTGCACGTAATTCACCTACAAGTTCCCGTTTCTCTCTCCCTAATATCCCCCAGCTAAACTAGTGACCGGTTTTCTAATATTTGCATTCTCATTGCGGAAGAACCTCCGGCTAAGCACTTCTATAGTATTCTTAAGCATCAATTTGGGGTGATAGAATTTCAAGCATTAATAAGCTACTTGAATAAATCGACAATCAGTCCCCTTTTATATTCTGGAAGAAAAATATCACGCTAAGCATAAACTGCTCTCCATCTAGAACATCAAACACACATGCGCATTATCCCGCAGGGATGCCTTTTCGTCACTCACCTATTTCATCTCGCAGCAGCAATCTCCGGAATAGAAGAGAAATGATCTAAATCCGATCTTGGCCGTAACAAACTCTGCCCGAAGGGCGTCGCGCACCAGAGGCGCCGACGGCGCGGTGACGCGACGCACTTACGACAGAGAATAGTAGATTAATGCACACCAGACTCACGCATTCATACTTTATCAAATAAACTAATCAATTATACAAATAGCGCTCCGCGGCGCGGCAGAATACGAAGTGTCATGAATTGTGGCTGGGCACTACGGACAGCCGCATTGACTTCCTTATTTATTTCCTTCCTGTGAAAGTCAATGGTTACAGGTTTTCAGCTTCTTCAAAATGTTGTCTTTAGCGTTTAACACGGGAGTCACTAACCTCTAAAACTAAGAGCTACTTTCGGGCACCGATTAACGTGGAGGGCTACCAGTTGGATAAACACTTCTCAAATAACAAATTGCTCAATTTACTTATAATTATAATTTAAGTTTTTGGTTATTTTTTAATAATGAATAATATTCATCCAGGTGTAGTCACTGATCATGTTATGATTCTCTCAAAGTTACCAACAATGATTTAACAGGGTAGGAAATACCCCGTAATTAATATATCAACGTGCAACACTATTTTATTTATCTTTGCAATATTTACATTTTTAAATGATTACTTCTATATTAGAGAAAGCTTACTTGTAAGTGGTGTTATGGTGAGCTATTTTAGAACAGGCCTGTGAGCAACACACGAGAGCCTCGTGAGCTACCTGGTGCCCATCGGTACCATATTTGGTGACTCCTGGTTTAACAGAAATGAAATTCATAAAGGTTCGTAACCATCAGGTAGCGCTTAAAGCATGCGACCTGCTTATGCTTCCTTCCTGAAGCGCCGGAATAGAAGCCATTCATTTATTAGCTATCCAATTTCATCCTCAGTATATCCTTTTTACACAGATGCTGCCCCCTTCGTGGGGTATATATCGGGGCCGCCAATGCGCTTCTAACGGGCAATATAGTCAATACATTCTGAAAAAAAAAAAAAAAAAAAAAAAAAAAAATAAATAAAAATAAAAATAAAAAAAATAAAAAAAATAAAAAAAAATAAAAATTAATAAATACTGCTGTACATGTTCCTAGTTGCATAGGAAATCGCTGACTCTCTTTTGCTTTATTTTCAGAAACTGGTATCAGAAGCAGAGCCGCAGCTGACTCCATCTCTCCTTTTAAGATGATAATCCCATAACCACAGCATACACAATTTGCGTCAGCATTCATTTATACATTTTAAGTTACCCCAGAACACCTCATCAGTTTCTCACTGCTCAACACATCCACACATTCCGTTCAATAACATTTTTGGTTTCATAACACCTTAAAGTCATAGGACCATTCAGGCTTCCCACCAGATTCATAATCCAGTCACTCATTCAGAATTGGAGCCACCACCACAGCAGCACACAAGGGCTATCGTAACAACACATACAAACACTAGGAAAGTAGTCTCCCGACACCTTCAAATCTTATATCCGACTCAGCCACAGCCATCTCAGGGAAGCTCAGAGGACCCTCACCAGCAGACGCAGTAATCCCAGCGGCCAAGGGCATGGGCCTAGTCCAGGGAGAGAATACGACCCAACCATACCAGCTTCCCGAGGGCAGAGGAACTACCCAGTCTCCCAAGGGCGCGGGCATGACCCAGCCATCTAGCTTCCTTTCTTCCTTCCAGCTGATTTGCACTCAGCCTTCTCCCCCTTTTCACTCACCTAACTCCAGTAGGAGTTCTCTCCCTGCCCAGGCCCCCTTGTCACCCCCGCCCCCCCCGGCCGCTGCCACAGAAGTTTTCACTGCCCCCCAACTTTTCTAACTTCTGTAGGACCCCGCCCCCCCCATGGCTCTGGCCCCCGCAGGGGCGTTACCCCGAGCTTCGATTCTCGCAGGAATCATCTCACTGCCCTGGCCTTAGCTTTTTATATTATGTCATTCCATAATGACATATAGTATAGCACTATTTATTTTTCTCTCTGTTTGATTTTATTTATATAAATTTATATCTATATGCACCCACGCATATAAATATGAATTTATATATAGTGCTGTCACCCTCACGCTCTGTTCCCGCAGGAACACCCCCAGAGCACCTATACCGCCCGTCACCCTCCAGTAAGAAGTCTTCACCTCCCCCTCATCTTTCCCGACTCCTACTGGAGCAGCTAAATAGCTCACCCAACCCCGAGCTGTGACACGAGTCATGTCACCGACCCTCCCCGGCCCTAGCTTTTATTTATGTTTATTTTTGTTTATTTCTCACACTTATCTTTTATTTTTTAAATTTATTTATATATATGTATATATATATGCACCCACGCATATAAATATATATTTATATATAGTGCTGTCACCCTCAAGCTCTAACTCCCGCGGAGTTAATCCCGAGCACCGGACCCCCGCAGGGGTCATCGCCCAACTGCCATTTCCCCCTTCAGCTGGGGCTTCACCGACCATTCCTTTTCCCGACTCCAGCTGAAGATGGCACATACAGCTCTCTCTCCCGCAGGAGAGCCAAGAGCTTCGACTCTCGCAAGAGTCAGTAAAAACGCCCCCCCCAAGGCCCTAGATTACCCCATTATATATTTATATATCTATATGTTTCATATAAATATATAATTATATATAGTGCTGCCACCTCCCAGCTCAATCTCCGCAAGGAGTGTTCCTCGAGCAAATTACTCCTTTGGAGTCCCCGCCCCCCCTGCCCCCCTTCACCCCCCTCTCCAGCCGGAGTCCTTCACTCCCCTTCCCTTGTAATGACTCCAGCAGGATTCCCGCCCACCCCATGGCTCTGACCCCCGCAGGGGTCTCCCCGAGTCTCTACTCCAGCAGGAGTATTCACAGCCCAAGCCAACTCTGCTCGGGTTCCCGCAGGAACCTGTTTCACCCTTTGCTCCAAAGGAGCCCTCTTTACCTTTTCTTTTTCAAATAACTATATCCAGCAGCCGGATATAGCATTTCAAGCCTTTTGGGGAGTTTCTTCGAATACACGGCTGCTGTCCCGAGCTTCATGCATTTGGGGAGCTCTCGAGAACCACCTGATCTCGTACTCCCCTCACATGCTCTATGGACCTGGCGGGAGCCCTGGGCTCAACTATCTCCGAGCTCAGGGTTCTCTCCCGGGACAGCATGCCAAACCTGCTTACAGCTGTCAAGCAATATCTAAGTGTGAACTCTTGAAGTGAAGTTTTTAAACTAATTTCGAGAGGAGCACGTGATATAATTGACAGCAGCTGGCCACCTATCTACACTCATTAGTTAGCCAATCAGATCTATCCTAACCCACTATAAGTAGCCTAGCTAGACATTACTCCCTTATCTTCGTTTTCCGAAGAAACCCCCCATCCACCCCTTTCTCCTCCTTTTCTCTTTTACAAAAAGGGGAGCTCTCGAGAACCACCTGATCTCGTACTCCCCTCACATGCTCTATGGACCTGGCGGGAGCCCTGGGCTCAACTATCTCCGAGCTCAGGGTTCTCTCCCGGGACAGCATGCCAAACCTGCTTACAGCTGTCAAGCAATATCTAAGTGTGAACTCTTGAAATGCATGAAAAAGCAGAACAGGTGGAACAAGAACTCAACCTGTGTGAAGACACTTAGCAGATGCTTTTACCCAAAATGACTTACAGAGCACTTATTACAGGGAGAATCGTCAGGTTAACCAGAGGTTAAGTATCTGGCTCAAGGGCACAGCGGTGATGGTTCATAGATCAGCTAGTGGACAACTCAAACCTACAACCTTTTAGCCAGCAGCTGAGTGCTTTTACAGCTGGGCCGCCCTAATGCAGACCTATATTCAAAATGATTAGCCCTTCTGTGAAATATTTTTTCTCTTTTTTAATAATTCTCAAGTGATTTTCACAGTTTTTCCTATAATATATTTTTCTCCTGCAAAAATATCTTTTTTGATTTATTTTGGCTAAAATAAAAGCAGTTTTTTAATAATAATAATAATAATAATAATAATAATAATAATAACAATAAACATTTAAAGGTGAATATTTTTAGCCCCCTTAAGCTACATTTTTTAATCTTTAAAAACTTGTCACTTAACAGCAATAATGTCCAGTATAGAATATAAAGTCATGCTGCAGTGGAGAAAGAATGAATATTGTGCGTGACTCCCATGAGCTTGGAGGACTGCATCCATACATCCATACATCTCTGCAATGACTCGAATAACCTATTAATAAAGTCATCTGGAATGGCAAAGAAAGTGTTCCTGCAGGACTCCCAGCGCTTAACAAGACTCTTTGGGTTCATCTTCAATGCCTCCTCCTCCATTTTACCCCAGACATGCTCAATAATGTTCATGTCTGGTGACTGGACTGGCCAACCCTGAAACACCTTGACCTTCTTTGCGTTCAGGAGCTTTGATGTAGAGGCTGAAGTATGAGAAGGAGCGCTATCCTGCTGGAGAATTTGCCCTCTCCTGTGGTTTGTAATGTAATGGGCAGCACAAATGTCTTGATACCTCAGGCTGTTGATGTTGCCATTCAATCTGCAGATCTCTTGCACGCCCCCATACTAAATGTAACCCCAAACTATATTTTTTCCTTCACCTAACTTGACTGATTACTGTGAGAATCTTGGGTTCATGTGGGTTCCAATAGTTCTTCTTCTTTGTGATGATTTCAAATGATCAACTAGAAGTCAAGTTATTATTTGTTGCTCTTACAACAGGGATCGATGACAAGACTTTTGTCAGATTATAATTACCCTAACTTGCCTAGTTAAGCCTTTAAATGTAAATTTTAAGCTGAATACTAGCATGTTGAACAATATCTAAAATATCTCTGAACAGTCATCATGGCAAAGATACAAAATAAATCCTAAAGAAAATGAGAAAAATGCACCAAGATCATAGAAAATATAGAAAGAATATCCTCAGTGTTTCTCAATGCCGGTCATCCTCTCCACAGCTCTGCATATTTTACATGTCTCTCTTATTTAACCTAGCTGATTTAGATGACCAGCTCAGTAGAATAGCTCCATGCATGAACTGTGATCTGACAGACATGTTCCCTATGCAGTGTGCATTCTTCCCTAGTCCCTTCTCCTTAATTGCGCTCTACTGGAGCATGAGAAACCTTTATTACACTTTGAAACAAACGGACAATAACACATTAACACAAGGCACTGCCTGCAGCGTCTTACTAGAAAAGAGTCTGTTTGATCAGGGGTCGCCACAGCAGAATGAACCGGCAACTATTCCGTAAAAGTTAACCAAAATAAACAATGAGCTCTGACAGAGATCAATATTCAGCAGTGGACGGTATCCGCTTGTTAAGTCATGATGTATGAAATGCTGTTCCTGGGTCCAAGCCGCTACTCAATTGAATTTAGCCCTAAGAACTGCAATAATCCTTCGTTGCGTAGATTTAACAAGGTACTGGAAAACTCCTCTGAGATTTTGGTTAATATTGACATGATAGCATCACACAGTTGCTGCAGATTTGTCGGATGCACATCCATGATGCAAATCTCCCATGCCACCATATTCCAAAGGTGCTCTATTGGATTGAGCTCTGGGGACTGTGGAGACAATACAGGTATTACGGCGATTTGTAAACGTTTGTTATTACCTTTTGTAGAGGTAATAATAAACACGTACAGTTTGATAGAGCACTTGGACCCGGAAGCCGCTTCACATGACATCACACATATCAAGCGGATAACAAAGATTGAATTGGAAACTGTAATAAATTGAATCATCTTAATTGATCTCTAACGCCGTCAGGCTCTCGTTTCTCTCTTTCCATATTTGAACCCATATCGCTGTCAGTTTAGCCTATCGCTGAGATGATTCACGCTTTATGGCAAGGTGCGTTATCCTGTTGGAAGTAGCCATCAAAAGATGAGTACACTGTGGTCTTAAATAGACGAACATGGTCAGCAACAATACTCAGCTGGGCTCTGGACAGTTGGACAGGTGTACCTATTAAAGTGTCCGGTGAGTGAATTTATGTATGTATGTATGTATGTATATATATATATATATATATATATATATATATATATATATATATATATATATATATATATATATATATATATATATATATATATGTGTATCAGGATTTTTGAAAGTATTACAGTGATTTGTAAATGTTTATTAATACCATTTGTTGAGCCTACACATACACTTTGATACAGTGCTTGGACCCGGAAGCCGATTCACGTGAAGTCCCACTTAACAAGCGGATAACAAAGAACGAATTGGAAACTACAGCAATTCAATTCAATCATCTCAATCGGCCTATCAGGCTTTAATTTTTCTCTTTTCATATTTATATCCCACAGCGCTGTCAGTTTAGCCGATCGGCTGTTGATTGGAGGTTTTCGCAGCAGGTGAGTTTGTGTAAACATAAAAGTAACACTTAACAATAAGGTTCAAAAGTTAATGCATTTACTAACATGAACTAATCATGAAAAACACATGTAGAGCATTTATGAATCATAATTGAACATTTACTAATGCATTATTAACATCCTAGTCCATGCTTGTTAACATTAGTTAATGCACCGTGAGTTAACATGAACTAACAATGAACTACTGTATTTTCATTAACTAACGGTAACTAACATGAATAAATACTGTAGTAAATGTATTGTTCATTGTTTGTTTATGTTAGTAAATGCATTAAATAACATTAACTAATGAACTTTATTGTAAAGTGAGACCAGCGTAAACATTTCTCTCACTTCATAAACAATACCATAAATAGATTTTTCCTAAACTCCTTTTAATAGGACTAAAAAAAAGTTAATCAATATGAATAAAAATCTATTTTTCCATGTATATAACTTGGATGGATGTTTTGTCATATTATCCTTGAATTATCCAACATTTGCACTGTCTATATTCAAGATCAGCCTTCAAGTTGGCATTATAGTCTCCAAAGCTAGGTTTTTGAACAGATCCCATGAACAATAAAGCAAATTTCAGCTCTAATTGCTATTATTTGACAGCAAAGAACAAATGTGAGTAAAGTTAACCAAAATAAACAATGAGCTCTGACAGAGATCAATATCCTGCATCTCGCTGTTTTAATCATCAGCGGCGGACGATATAACAAAACACTAATTGGAAACTAATGCAATAAATTCAATCATCTCAACTGGATTTGAACGCCATCAGGCTCTCATTTCTCTCTTTCCATATTTATAACCCACAGTGATGTTAGTTTAGCCGATCGGCTGTTAATTGAAGGTTTTGGCCACATGTGTTTTTTTGTAAACATTTATCTGACTTCATAAATAATACCATACATGGATTTTTCCTAAACGCCTTTGAATAGGACCAAAAAAATTAACTATTCAAAATCAATAAAAATCAGTATTTCCCTTATATATCTTAGATGGACTTTTTTGTCATGTTTCTCTAAAATTTTTCCAAAAATTTGCACTGTCTATATTCAAAATCAGCCTACAAATTGGCATTATAATCTCTATGGCTAGATTTTTGAACAGAGCCTATGAATAATAAAGACAATTTCAGCTCTATTTGCCATAATTTGACAGCAAACCTTCAGCAGAACGAATCTGAGTAAAGTGAACTAAAATAAACAATAAAGGTCTGACAGAGATCAATATCCAGCGTCTCCCTGTTTTAATCATCAGCAATTTTTGTAAACTAATGCAATAAAATCAATGATCTCAATCAGTCTCAAACACTATCAGGCTCTCGTTTTACTCTTTACTTATTTATAGTGCACAGCGCTGTCAGTTCAGCCAATCTGTTATTAATTGGAGATTTTGTAAACATGTAAACATTTATCTGACTTCATAAATAATACCACAAATTATTTTTTTCATAAACGCCCTTGAATAGGACCAAAAATAAGCTAATCAAAATGATTAAAAAATAGGATTTGCCTTTATATATCTTGGATGAAATTTTTTGTCATATTTCCCTAAGATTTAGCCAAAAATGTGCCTTGTCTATATTGAAGATCAGCCTTCAAGTTGGCATTATAATCTCTATGGCTAGATTTTTGAACAGATCCCATGAACAATAAAGCCAATTTCAGCTCTAATTTCTATAATTTGACAGCAAAGAACAAATGTGAGTAAAGTTAACCAAAATAAACAATGAGCTCTGACCGAGATCAATATCCTGCATCTCGCTGTTTTAATCATCAGCGGCGGACGATATAATGAAGAATAAATTGGAAATAACACAATAAACTCAATCATCTCAATTGGTCTTGAACGCCATCAGGTTCTCGGTTCTTTGGTTACATGTTTAAAACCCACAGTGCTGCATGTTTAGCCGATCGGCTGTTAATTGGAGGTTTTGGTGCCCTTGAATAAGACAAAAACAAAGCTAATCAATGGGAATAAAAATCTAATTATCTATTTGTTTATATTGGATGGATTCTTGGTCATATTGCCCTAGAACAGCGGTTCTCAAACTTTTTTCACCAAGTACCACCTCAGAAAAAATTGTCTCTCCAAGTACCACCATAATGACTGGTATTGAAATACATAGTAGGCATAATTAAGCAGCTACAGCTCTGCACAGTTCACAAAAGTGGCAGATTATTTCTTCCTATTATGTATATATATATATATATATATATATATATATATATATATATATATATATATATATATATATATATATATATATATATAATATTTATTATTGTAATTATTAAAAAAAATAAATAAATAAAACGCCAACGCTTAAATTAAAATGTAATTTTTTTTGATAATTATTTTTAGGGGTTTTCACCTTTATGGATAGGACAGTGGAGATATAGAGACAGGAAAGTGTGGGGAGCAGAGATGGGGGAAGGATCAGCAAAGGACCTCGAGACGGGAATCGAACTCAGGTCGCTGCGAGCACCTCGGTGCTATGTGTCGACGCACTAACCACTAGGCTATTGGCGCCAACTAAAATGTGATTTTAAAAGTTAAATTAAAATTTAATTAAAAGTTAAAAGATTAAAAGATTAAAAGTTAATTAAAAATTGCACTGTTCTTAAAAAGTTAAAAGAAAACTGCTGTACTTAAATGTAAATTTTTATCATAAAGTAGCAAAACCCACTAAAATTTCTTGGACCTCATAAATATAGGTTATACCATATGTCATTATTCATATATACCTCTGTTTGATAAACTTTGAAATATACAGTTGAAGTCAGAATTATTCACCCGCCTTTGAATTTATTTTTCTTTTTTAAATATTTCCTAATTTTTTTTTTAACATAGCAAGGACATTTTTACAGTATGTCTGATAATATTTTTTTCTTCTGGAGATAGTCTTGTTTGTTTTATTTCAGCTAGAATAAAAGCAGTTTTACATTTTTAATACACCATTTTAAAGACAAAATCGATAGACTACAGAACAAACCATAGCTATAGAATAACTTGCCCAATTACCCTAACCTGACTAGTTAACCTAATTAACCTAGTTAAGCCTTTAAATGTCACTTTAAGCTGTATAGAAGTGTCTTGAAAAATATCTAGTCAAATATTATTTACTGTCATCATGGCAAAGATAAAATAAATCAGTTATTAGAGATGGGATATTAAAACTATTATGTTTAGAAATGTGTTGAAAACATCTGCTCTCCGTTAAACAGAAATTGGGGAAAAAATAAACAGTGGGGCTAATAATTCAGGGGAGCTAATAATTCTGACTTCAACTGTATGTTGCATATGTTGTATATATGACTTATTTGTATATCTTTGAAATCTAAATGTTAACTTGTATGTTAAATATATGAATTGGATCTACATATTTAAATTAGAAATTAGATCTAACTGCTCGTTAGAGTAGGCTATGTGTGTCAGAGAAGCAAGTGATTAAACTATACCTGTCAACATTGGGATATAAAAATACGAGATACGCCCCCAAAAACCATTACAAGTATGGGGAGGAAAATAACCTCAAATGATAGAATACATAACAAACATTCGAAAAATGAAAATAAAATAAAAAGTTCAGCCTATTAAAATCAATTTCCTGATCACATCGTTGTTATTGTACGAGTCAAAGGGTTAAAAGTGTGTTCATTTTTTTTTTCTTGAATTATTCAACAATTTCTCCATGTACCACCTGAAGTAAGCCTGCATACCACTTGTGGTACATGTACCACAGTTTGAGAACCACTGCCCTAGAATTTACATCTATATTCGAGATCATCCTTCAAGTTGGCATAATAATCTCTATAGCTATGTATTTGAACAAAGTCCATCAACAATAGAGCCAATTTCAGCTCTAATTGCCATAATTTGACAGCAAACCTTCGGCAGAACAAATGTGAGTAAAGTTAACCAAAATAAACAATGGGCTCTGACAGAGATCAATACAGCGCGTCACGCTGTAACAAAGAACCAATTGGAAACTAATGCAATAAATTCAATCATCTCAATTGGTCTTGAACGCCATCAGGCTCTCGTTTCTCTCTTTCCATATTTATAACCCACAGCACTGTCAGTTTAGCCGATCGACGGTTAATTGGAGGTTTTGGCGACGGGTGAGTTTTTGTAAACATGAATCAGCAGAGCCGCTCGTTGACGGATCGGAAAGTACAGATGAAGCCGATCTCGGCGGTGGAGGCCATCGATTTCTGCCAGTGCTTCTTAAGCCTTCAGCACGCCGGGTCAATATGGATTTGATATACGTGAGTTTAAAACGAGCAGGACGTCGGTGAAAGCATACAAGCCTTGTACCCGCAGGCAGCCGAGTCAGCAGAGACAAAATTAAAATGACAAAGGTGGCTTTGGGATGCAGATATCGACTGGAGAGTCGGGACAATGTTTGGCGAGTTTGTCTTGCTGATAATGTCTGTGCCTGAGGAAATAACATGGCCGTGCGAAACTCCTACAGGGACCAAAACATTGTCTGTAATCACATTTCCCGGGATGGAGAGCGAGAGATGCCTCGGGATTGATTGAATCCTGTGGATGCACGCGGCGGGCATGAGTTTGTAAAGCGTTGATTCTCAAGCACTTCTGATTAGTTTTAAGCACTTGAAAATATTTTATAGACGAGCTGATTTCAGACATGCCGTTTAGTAGCTGAGGAGCTTCGGCCTGATATTGAGCTTTCTAATGGATTAATGTATTTGCTCAGCATTTTTCACTCCATTAAAAGCATCATCTCTGTCTGAAGTGTGTTTATGCCTAGAGCTGAACTGTACAGCTCAAATAGATCTCAGTGGTTTTAGTTTATACAAGCAGTCCTGGAATTACAGTACACTCAAACTAATCATAACAAGAAATTATTTATAATAGTTATTTTTAAGTTATGTATTTACTTTATTAGGTACACCTATCCAACTGCTTGTTAACACAATCTAATCAGCCAATCACATGGCAGCATTTCAATGCATTTAGGCATGTAGACATGGTCAAGACGATCTGCTGCAATTCAAACTGAGAATCATAATGTGGATGAAAGGTGATTTCAAGTGACTTTGAATGTGACATGAATGATGGTGCCAGACGGGCTGGTCTAAGTATTTCAGAAACTGCTGATCTACTGGACACAACCATCTCTAGAGTTTACAGAGAATGGTCCGAAAAAGGGAAACATGCAGTGAGCTGCAGTTCTGTGGGCACAAATGCCATGTTTATGCCAGAGGTCAGAGGAGAATGGCCAGACTGGTTCCAGCTGATAGAAAGGCAACACTAATTCAAATAACCATTTGATACAACTGAGGTCTGCAGAAGAGCATCTCTGAACGCACAACACTTCAAACTTTGAGGCGGATGGGCTACAGCAGCAGAAGACCACACCGGGTGCCACTCCTATCAGCTAAGAACAGGAAACTGAGGCTACAATTCACACAGGCTCACCAAAATTGGACAATAGAAGACTGGAGAAACGTTGCCTGCTCTGATGAGTCTCCATTTCTGCTGCGAAATTCGGATGGTAGGGTCAGATTTTGGCATCAACAACATGAAAGCATGGATCCTTCCTGCCTTGTATCAATGGTTCAGGCTGCTGGTGGTGGTGTATTGGTGTGGGGGATATTTTCTTGGCACATTTTGGGCCCATTAGTACCAACTGAGCATTGTGTCAACCCAACAGCCTACCTGAGTATTGTTGCTGACCATCTCCATCCCTTTATGAGCATAGTGTACCCATCTTCTGCTAGCAGAATAATGCGCCATGATTCGTAAAGTGCGAATCATCTCAGACTTTTTTCTTGAACATGACAATGAGTTCACTGTACTCAAATGGCCTCCACAGTCACCAGATCTCAATCTTTGGGAAGTGGTGGAATGAGAGATTTGCATCATGGATGTGCAGCCGACAAATCTGCAGCAACTGCGTGATGTTATCATGTCAATATGGACCAATATATTTTTCACTACCTTTTATGCCAAGGAGGATTAAAGCAGTTCTGAAGGCAAAAGAGGTCTGAGCCGGTACTAGTAAGATGTACCTAATAAAGTGGCCGGTGTGTGTATATTTTAATCGATAAGACAATGTACACTGTAAAAAATACTTGTAAATTAGCAGTTTTCTGTATTTTGTAATTCATGTTTTATTTTTTTATTTTATGTTTATTTATTTTTTTTATTATTTTTCAAATTTAATTTATGTTTTTTAATTGCAATATGGGACCTTAATCTTGAAAGGTTGAAAAAAATAACTTTTATGAACATTTTTAACTGTTTTAAATTATATATTCTGTGATTTGGTGTTGTATTTTACGCTTAATTAATAAACCGCCAGTAGATTTTAGATAGATAGATTTTTCAGATAGATTTAGTTTTATTTTGCAAACGAATTTCTCTATGTATTATCTTTTATACATTATATAATTTTAAATTATATATTTTTTTAACATCGAAAGTCGCAAAGCGGAGATCAACATCCCATAATGCAATTCACAACTATAAATAAACAGAAAACATTTGTGAATCACTAAATACTGAAACTGTTAGCTAACAGATATTTTTTACAGTGTAACATAAGTCCAGATAAATTATTCAAAAGTTCACATCAGTCCGAGTTACCACTTAACATTTTGCTAAACTATTAACATCAAACTGCTTTTAAGTAAAAGGAAAAATAATGACATATAGTCTTTATGATGTTTTTCAGGGCGCATCTCTAAATTCTTGATGTCACTCCAGCGTCAGAGACCTTCCACAGGATTTCCTCAAGTCCGTAAATTAAGCTGAACTCTCGGCCGCTCAAAAGCTCAAGGTTATTTACAGTTTTCTAACAGCTGTCATACAGCCGTTAATGCCAGGAAAGAATGTGCACATCGTCAACCTTTGACACTGAAAGCCTAATAAATCGGCATGAAGCCACTGAAGCCGAGATTGATGATCTTCTCCTTCTCCAGCTACTGTCACGCCTGCAGAAGCACCACTTTCCTGAAGATTAAACACTTCTCGAGAAGTTTCCCGGTGTTTGTGAGACTAAGGTGTTTCTTACTTAGGAAAAAGCTGCTGAAACAGAATGATTTTCACGCTATTTGGATCTAATAACTTTAACGTTTGCATTCATTCACTGTACTTACTGTAAGTACACCAATGATTAAGCAGATGCTGTTGTTACTGTTTATTCAAACTTACAAAAACATACATTTTTAGATTATTAGATGATAAAAATATTTGTAAAAGTTGTTTGTTTACAACAGCCATATCACCCTGCAGCCCAAGAGCGCTCACCCACTGAAACTAAGCAGGGCTGAGCCTGGTCAGTAACTAGATGGGAGACTACATGGGAAAACTAGGTTGCTGTTGGAAGTGGTGTTAGTGAGGCCAGTAGGGGGCGTTCAACCTGTGGTCTGAGTCCTAACGCCCTAGTAAAAGTGAAGGGGACACTATACTGTCAGTGGGCGCCGTCTTTTAAATGAGACGTTAAACCGAGGTCCTGACTCTCTGTAGTCATTAAAAATCCCATGGCACTTCTCGTAAAGAGTTGGGGTATAACCCCGGCATCCTGGCCAAATTCCCTCCATCCAGGGGTGGACTGGCCATCTGGCAGTTATGGCAAATGCCAGAAGGGCCGGACCATTTTTTAAATGTGGGCCGGTCAGTTTTTTTATATAAATGTTTTAATATGTATTGTTTTTACATGCAGACAGCTTTTATCTCTTGCAAGATGTGAATATTTTAAAGATGATGATGATGATGACGACGATGATAATAGTAATAATAATAAATGTTAAGCATTGGCACAATCGACAACAACCTGGTTTTGAGATGGGCCGACCCAATCAGAGGTAAACCGGACGTAATCAAAATCTGGCAAGAATGTCAAACAAAGCTACAAACAAGCTAATTGTCAGAAATGGACCATAAAAATGGAAAGGCAGTGCCAAAAAGCTATAAGCGAAAGCAAAAAAAGTCCCTAAAAATCAGAAGCTGCCAAATGCATAAAATTAAATAAAATAGTCTTGACAGAGGGCAGCGCAGTGGAGCAAGAAGGTCGCTATTTCTATCCTCGGCTGGGTCAGTTGGTGTTTCTGTGTGGAGTTTGCATGTTCACATATGTTCACTCCTGGTTTCCCTCACAAGTCCAAGCACATGTGCTATAGGTGAATTGGGTAGGCATAATTGTCCGTAGTGCATGTTTGTGAATGTGTGTGCATAGAGGTTTCCAAGTGATGGGTTGCAGCTTGGAGGGCATCCGCTGCGTAAAACATATGCTGGATAAGTTAGCCGTTCATTCCACTGTGGCGACCCCTGATTAATAAAAGGACTAAGCCGAAAAGAAAATGAATGAATGAAATGATTGCATATATAAATTTGTTATAAATGGGTTGTTTTTGTTCCAGTCACATACAATAAATGTTTAAATATCTATTACATATGGTACTGCTTATAATATTCCACCATCTTTACTGTGCATGGGGCTGTGTCGGTGTGGTAATGTGGGCTGGTGTGGCTACAGTGCCAGGGCTGATTTTTAGTCCCAGTCCGCCCCTGCCTCCATTGGCCCTTAACCATTAATTATCCCCATCCACCGAATTGGCTCTGTCACTGTCTCTCCACTCCACCCATAGCTGGAGTGTGGTGAGCGCACTAGCGCTGTTGTCCTGTGGCTGCCGTCGCATCTTCTAAGTGGATGCTATACACTGGTGGTGGTGTGCAGTGCGTGTATTAATAGCGACAAAAAGCAAAAGTTACAACACGAAGTTTGCCCAACTTTAAAATAATTTTGAGGCGGAGGTGGGAAAGGGCCGTCATCGCAGCTTGCACTTATGGTTTATATGCTGTATGATGTCCATTCAGAGGAATTTGTGGGTACGAGAGAGATCTCAGGTCTGGTGGGAGCAAATTGTGGCGACTGATCACTTTCCTCCTCTGTGTTTCCTCTGATGTTGTTTACCATGTCGGCATCGCCACACATGCACCACACAAGCACCACATTGTCGCAAGTTTAATGATGTACAGAGCGGAATGCCTCAATAAATCTCATATGCCGGTTTACATTGTCACATATTCGATCTATATCTGATTTATTTCCACATATGAAGGAGGCCTGAAACCCATCCCTGAATATCCGAATGCATACATTTTTTCGTGTTTACACGGTCATAGGACAGATCCGATCTGTGTCACATATGAGCAAAAAATCTGAATTGGGTCACATTTACCTGGCAGTGTACACGGGGTCTAAGGTGATTCAAAACACCCAGGTCACATGACTAAAGTGTTTCGAAACACCAGATGACATGACATTCAAAGCATCAGTCATTTCAGAAGCATTTGAGACCTGATGAATCTGGGTTTTATAAACAGGAATAGTTGGCGGTTCATTCCGCTGTGGCGACCCCTGATAAATAAGGGACTAAGCCGAAGGAAAATGAATGAATGAATTCAAATTCAAGTTGTTTAGTCATATTTTAAGTTCCATAGAAGTGTAGCCAATATCCCGATAGTGATAAAAAAGTGCCATTGGGTCAAATTTTTAAAGGGTAATCAACCTACAACTTGTCTTATTTGTAGTTGATGAAAACAGACATGAAAATAGCCCAAGACCAATCAGTAGGATTTCTTATAAACCACAATTGTTACCCCTGTCAACATCAGCCACCACAGAGAAGAGAAAGACGAGAGTTAACGGGACGCTGCTTAAATGACAGCTGAGAAATGGTGATGGTGTTTGTGGGATGAGGGGGAAGAGCGTCCTTGAGGAATTCCAGCGAGATGTTTATTAGGCAGACACAGATGAGCGCCTGTAATTACCAGTCAGAGAGCTGAAGAGAAAAGGCCTTGAGTGATGACATGGAGAGAGCGACGACAAACCCAACGCATCCCTTCAGTGTGTGGAACCGGCCACGCGCTCGCTACAAGAGGAATAAATCCTGTTAGTGCTCTTACTATATAATGTGAGAGAACAGTGAAGGAGAGAGAAAACAGTGATGATTTAAAGCACAGAAATAGTTAACTGGAGTTGAAACTGGATTGATGGATTTACAGTATGCACACAAAGCATTGCTCAGCTTCATTGAAAGTATCCAAATAAATATCCATCATTTACATTACTTACATTTATGCTAGGTTGATTTATTCATTTTCCTTCGACTTAGTCCCTTATTTATCAGGGGTCGCCACAGCGGAATGAACCGCCAACTATTCCAACATATGTATTATGCAGCGGATGCCCTTCCAGCCACAACCCAGCACTGGGAAACACCCATACACTCACATTCACACACATACACTATGGCCAGTTTAGTTCCCCCAATTCATCTATAGCACATGTTTGGAAACCGGAGCACTCAGAGGAAACCCACACTAACATCGGGAGAACATGCAAACTCCACACAGAAATGACAGTGCTAAACCCTAAGCCACCATGCCATTTAAAGCATACATATAAATAATTATCATTTACTTGTTTTTTTATGTTAAGTTTATATTGTTATTTTTTATTGATAAAAAACAACATGCAGAGCACATAAGCTCAAAACTTACATGGAAATCCAATAAAAAGTGCTAAAAATTAACATTTGCATAATTTAAAGCACTAAATTTCCCCTTAGTAAAGTTATATTAATGGGATAATATATACTGTAGATATTATTATATATATATAGATATTTGTCTAAAAATGTTTCTTGATTCAATATTATTTTGATATTTGAACTAGAAACAGTTCAAAAACATCCAAGTCTTAAGGCTGATTATTGCTGTGTTCACACCAGATGCGGAAGAAGCATCAAGCGTGAGTGATTTATATGTTAAGTCAATGCAAACGTGCAAATAGACATCATGCGGCGCAATATGTGTGAATGGCACGACGAATTGCGCGGCACAAATTGAGCGTTTTGTGCGTTTGACCCAATTAACATGTGTTTATCGCGAATCGCTCAAGTTCAAAAATCTTTAAAAAATGAAGCGGACATTCGCGCTGCGGTAACCAATCAAAAGCTTGCTCTTGTCGGGGCGTGATTGTGACGTAGCGCCTGTTGTTGGTGTCCCCGGGGGAAATCCTCCAGCCGACACCAACAACACTTCATCAAATTGGGCTCGGGTTAGTCGGAAGCACCGCTGAAAGCCTCCATCACCCAGATTAAGTTTCTGGAGATCACAGAGCTGGATGCAGCTCTGAAAGGATCTAATGGACTCAGTCACGGCCCTAAACGTATTGACGCTATTTTTCAGCCTTCATAAAGCACATAAACACTGGTATTTTCTTAATAAAATCCATGTTAGCCATTTAGCAACGAAGCCAGAGTCACCGGGCAGACAGAAGCCCTGCCCATCACGCAAATCCGCGTCTGTTCAGAAGTGAATTTGATGCGGGAATGAAGCAGATTTGATGTGCAAATGAAGCGAGTAAACTCAAATGTTCACGCGGCTATTTACGTACAAATAGCGTTATTTATCTGCGCATTCCGCGTCTGGTGTGAACATTGCACTTCTGAGTCGACTGATCGGCGTGACCCTGCCTTTCGTTTAGCCATGCATTTATACTTCTGCATGTAGGTTTTTATGTTCCTCTGTGTCGAGTTTCTTCGCCGGTGTTTTGTTTTTTCCGAATGCTTCCTTAATGTACAAGCAGCTCAAACTTGCTCATTTAGAGACAGGACGGCTGATATGAAACAACTTTAATCATAAGGTAAACACAAAACAACAGTTTCCATCTAGAGCTCCTTCACAAGACTCCACACTTGTAATCACTCACTCCAACGTGTTTGCACGGCTCTCACCCTCGCCCACATTTATCAGCAATACCAAGCCAACCAATCACAGAGCTTGCGCTATGCGTCAATGCATGTAGTTACATTTTTTATGAGAGGTGCGCTCAGCGTCACTGACGGTTACAGTGAGGGCTATCTGACCGCATGAAGGCTTGTTCATGTTCATGTGAAAGGGTAGGAGTGCCCCAATTCTCTTTATCTTGAAGGTAGGGCTAAGGTGAAGAGCTAGATACCCCTTGAAACTGAGATTTTTCTACAACGGCGGCATGTGTGCACACGGTGATCAAGAGATGCACAAATTTGTATTTTTTGTCATTATTATGAATTTTTGCTTAAAACAAGCACATGTTTTAATACATTCATAAAGGCAATAATAATAGTATTTTACTGTCATGCTTTTTAAAAAACGCTAAATTTGTCGATCTATAATCCATAATAATAATAATAATAATAATAACTCCTGTATTGCAGTCCCAAGTGCGTAATTTGTTAATCCCGAGGTCCCAAAACAGATCGGGGTAACGGATCCGGCATGCCAAACTAGGATGTAGAGGTGTCGCGCGCGCGATAGTGGGGGGGGCATTGATTGGTGGGTGTCGCGGATGTAAGTAAAGAGCCGGAGCAGGGGTTGGTTGCCACAGACGAAAGTGAAGAGGGTTGGGGAGTCATGGAACAAAGTGAAAGTGAACAGCGGATGGGGGAGGAGGTTGGGTGAATTTGGTTTGAGAACTGAAGATGGGGGGGGGGTAGTGTATTCGCAAACTGTAGAGCAGGGGGATATTCGTGAACCGGAGAGGGAGGGTGGTGGCATTGTGAACTGAAGAGCGGGGGTGGGGGTTGGGTGGAGTAGCAAACAGAAGAGAAAGTGTGGGGGGGTGCAAAATGGGAGATGGGTCTGAAATACTGGAGACTCCAGGGAAAAACGGGAGTGATGAAAAGCAGGTGATTTTTTAATTTATTTATTTTCACAAACGGAAATTTCAAGCAAAATGAGGTGAAGAAAGAAGCACTGAAGTGTTTTAAACAATTTTCCTCATTAGAAGAACATTTAACTTTACACTTTGCAACACGTGTATTTCTCTATACAAACAATGTCTTTGCATCCTTGTGAGTCTCGAGCTACAAAAAATAGCTTATGTAATCATTTATTCACACTCATGTTGTTCCAAATCCATGACGTTCTTTATACTGTGGACATAAAAGGAGAAACGCCAAGCAACTCATTTTAGTGTGTTGACAATTCAGTGAATTTGCCAAGCTCCAAAAAGCAAGGCAACTATGATAATGCATGTGCTATAATGTATTGAAACAATGGGAAGCTTGAAATGAACTACAGTAATGTAAAGGAAAGACATAATAAAGTGTTTGCATGATTTTACCCACAAAAACAAAACTTCACAACATTGTAAAAAATATGCATCAATGAGCAGGTTTACGTATTTTGTGATTCATGTTTTTATTTCCCTGTTTATTTCTGCTTTTAAATTGCATTATGGGATCTTGATCTTTCTTCCAACAACTTTTAACCTTGAAAAGTTTGAAAAAGTGACTTTTTTGAACATTTTTAATAGTTTAAAGTGATATATTGTCTGGGTTGGTGTTGTATATTATGCATATATACATACATACATACATACATACAAACATACATACATACATACATACATACATATACATATATATATATATATATATATATATATATATATATATATATATATATATATATATATATATATATATTTATATATATGCATTATATACAAAAACCTTGTAATAAACTGCCAGTACATTTTCTGTTATTTTACAGACCTTTTATTTATTATAATAATTATAATAATATATTATAATAAAAATAATAATTTATTTAATATTTATCCACAAATTATTTCTTATACATTATAAAACTCGATACGTTAACTCAAACTGTTTGAGACCTTAAAACTGTCCTTTAAAACTTGTTTTACCACATTTAATCAGTTTTTAATCATTTTTTTATTTGTTTTTATTTTCTTATACGTGTTTCATTTCCATTTATGTAAAGCACTTTGAATTACAATTGTATATGAAATGTGCTATTTAAATAAACTTGCCTTGCCTATAAAACTGCAAGCTTTTAATGTTTATATCAATGTTTTATTTCTTATAAATGTAAATTCTGTCACTGTTTTGTGCCAAACTAGCTTACAGATATCCATGAAACAAGCATACTAACATCTAAAAAATTTTATTTTAATTTCACGGCACTTTTAAAATGTCCTTCAACAAGTCTGAAGTTACTTGAGGGTGGAGAAATTGTCAAAATGTTTTGATTTTGGTTGCAATGTTTTTTTATTTTTAACTCGTACTGAAAGAGAAGCAGAAAGAGCAAGGAAAACTGGATGTACCGTGTCAAAATAAACTTGCAATGAACTGAAACATTTTAAATTGTGTTTCTGCAGTGTCATGCTATCGTCGGAGCTGCGGAGAAGTAAAATCCTGGAAGAGCTGGACGACTGGAGTGTATGGGAATTGCCCTCTTAACACAGCAAGTCCCATCAAAGTCTATTGGAAAGACAATGAATCTGTGCCAAATGGAGGCCTCAGACATCCGTATCGCTCTATTATTTAAAACTCTTCTTCTGGTGTCACTTTAGAGCGAAGTGAAGCTAAAAACTGCACTGAAGCACAGTGGCAGGAGGAGGTAAGATAATAATAATAATTTAAGAGTCCTATGAGAATATCTGTATGCCAGATAAACAAGAAAAAAGCACCAAATAAAACATCAATAGATGAAAGAGATACACAGATGGATATTTACAACCCAGGTGCTTCAAACAAGTGCAAGTGGAAAAGCACAAAGTGAAGGAAATTGGAAGTAAATCCTGCATAAGACCGTTATTATTATGCTGGATTCCAATGGTTAAGCTAGTATGATTTCATATGCATGATTTTATATCTTTAAAAACACTGACCATTTAAACTGCCAGAGATCTTACCAGGCAGGGCTCGACAATTAGGACTGCCAGATGGCCCGGGGCCAGCGTGCAAGACACTTGGGCCAGTGTACAGAATGTTACTGCCCCAATCGGGCCAGTGCTGCCTGGTCACAAAAGTTTGGCTGCGACTGTCTATCAATTGCGTGCAAATACAATCTTAGGGTGCTTTCACACATTGGCGTTTGTTTCGGAATCTGTCTCGATTTTTCATTACTCTTTTCACCACTGGTACTTGCTAAACTACAGTATTCATTCCTTAAAAAAAGAAAGAAAGGAAACAAAAAAGTAATCTTACTAACCCCAGACTTTTAAAAAATAAACTCTAAAAATACCTGACTGGACAAACCTAATCAGTGGGTTTGTAACGATAACCAGTGATCGTTCTTCATAGATCGCTGGTTCTCCAACAAACACCATGGACTACACTTCCGCCTTTTCCTGGACTACAGATTCATACATGCACTTCGCCTAGACACCCTTGCTCACTCATCTAGACTGATTACACTTGCAGCACCTGAGGACTATCAGAGACTGATTGCATTCACTACATAAGCCACACATTCACCCTTGCAGTTGGCCGAGTCTTGTTAATCTGTTGATGACATTACAACGCGTTCTCCTAGTCTTGTCTTCCCGTATCTTGATCTTAGCCTTGCTTATCCTTGTTATCCTGTTTAGCCGCCTGCCTTACGACCTATTGCCTGTTTATACGACTATGATTCTGGACTGCCTGTTTATACCCGTTTTCACCTGATTTGACCATAGCTTGCCTGACGCTGAATAAACCTGCATATTGGATCTTACCTCCAGTTGTGTGTGTCATCCCCCCAGCGTTACAGGGTTAAAATAATAATAAAAATGATAATAACAATTAAAAAATTATAATAAATAAATAAATAAACTCAGCTTTTAAGTTTTTTTTTCCATATATCCATTTATTACCCAAATTTGAGCTGAAACAACTCAGTATTGTTTTTATGAAATGGAACAGCTTATTATGAGATCAATACCCGCTAGAACAGGCAGGAAGAGCAGCTAAACCATCTAACAAACGCTATGTCTAATGTCCTTTCAGCAGGCTAATCAATAATTATTTGCCTCTATTCATTTTCCTTATCCACTATGTTAGCACTCTGCATGAGGATAATTAGTAACCTTGTGATGGGCTTTTATTTCTAACGCAGAGAACAGAAAATGAGATAATGAATAAGAGAGATCCATAATCTCAAGATCAATTTTCACATCGCATCGCATAGAGTTCTGTCCATCTAAAACAGCTTTAGTCATCGTCTCCAAATTGCATTGCATTTGCTCTATAAAAGATGCCATGTGCCGATTGCATAATATCTGGGGTTTCATTTTAATATGAGAACAACTGAATCCATATCTTGCAGCATCATTAAAAACGCCAAATGTTGCACATTGCTTTTGGAATAATCTCTCAAAATCAACTGAATAAAAAAACTGGTTACAACCTTGTAAAGATTTTACAGTGCTGCTTAGTTGTTTTCTGGCACCGTATTGCAGCAACTACAAAACTCTAGTGTGGTCTGTTTCTTTTTATTTATTTGTATTTTTTGGAGAGTCAAATGAAGGGAACTTACGCTGGAAACAACAATGGGACTGCCGACGTGCCAGCTGAGGCCGGATATTGCAAAAAAAAAGTGCAGTGCAATCCATAACACTGTCCCCGAAATTACATTTCTTTCTCAGATAGAGAGCAGGCTCAGTGTTCAACACGGCCCAGAAACATTGTGTATTGAGGCAATGAGATGGTTGGCTCGCTGAATGTCCTTCACCTTTTGTTTTTAAGAGCAATTATGCAATGAAAGTTTTAAAGAGCCAAAACGGCTCTCTGAGAGTTCCGTTTTAAACCTATACCTGATTGGAGTTTACAACATTTATTTTGGCACTGTTAGTTTTGGCATATGAAAACAAAGTACTACTATCATTGTATTACCATAAATCTATGGCTCAAGCTATGATTTAACTTCAAACACGTAAGAAGAGAGAGAGGAAAAAAAAGGAAAATTCATGCAAAGGTTAGAAACTTGAATCAGGCCAGATGTCTTTTGTTCATATGGACTTGTTTAAGATGTTGGCTATATTTAGTCTTTCTTCTCCAACAGTCTATTACATATAGCGGAGCCCAATGTCATCACTTTGAGCGGAAAAAAAAGCTTCAATAACTCTCTTTATGACCCCCGCAAAAAAAAAAAATTCAGAGGTGAATGCAATTTCCTCGGGACACTTTGTTAAAGAAACACTCCACTTTTTTGGAAATAGGCTCATTTTACAGCTCCCCTATAGAGTTTTGCTCTCTTTTTGTATTCGTTTAGAAGATCTCTGGGTCTGGCAGGAGCACTTTTAGCTTAGTTAGCATAGATCATTGAATCAGACCATTAGCATTTCGCTCAAAAGGAGTTTCGATAATTTTCCTTTTTAAAGCTTGACTCTTCTGTAGTTCCACCATGTATTAAGACAGACACATGGAAAACTAAAGGTTTCTATTTTCTAGGCTGTGTATATAACGGAGGTCAGCTAGTAAGTGCTGTGCAGGTAAACTTTACTCCTCTGACCTCTAAAAGTGCTCTAGTGACAGACGCTACATGCCATGGTCTTTAGCCTCCTTGGTAGAGCAACCGACTCCCATGCGGAAGGTTGCAGTTCGATACCAGCTTGGAGCGGGTTGGGTGGCGTAGGACCAGCGGGTTTACATTGGTGCCGTGACCTGGATGAGAGTGAGGTTTAGGGGGGTGAGTGTAAAAGAGGTCAGCTAGTAAGTGCTGTGCAGGTAAACCTTACTCCTTTGACCTCTAAAGGTGCTCTAGCGACAGACGCAAGATGCCATGGTCTTTAGCCTCCTTGGTAGAGCAACCTATTCCCATGCAGAAGGTCGCTGGTTTGATACCAGCTCCGAGCGGGTTGGGTGGCGTAAGACCGGGGGGTTACATATAGGAACAATCCTCTGAGTCTGACATAATAATCAAGAGACTTTACTGCTGTACCATAGCTGCGGCAGAAACAATCATATTACACATTTATATTATCAGCCAAGAAAATAGTAACTTTTCAATTTCTATCAGTCTTAGTGCACAATGTAACTACAGAAGAGAAACAAACAAATGCTAATGGTCTAATCAGATTTAATGATCTATGCTAAGCTAAGCTAAAAGTTCTCTCATCAGACCCAGAGATCATCTGAAAGGATTCAGAAATGGTAAAACTCAACTGTTTAAACTAGGGATGAACCGATACCACTTATTTACAAACCGATACAAGTACAAGTATTTTCATTTGTGTACTTGTCGATAACAAGTACTGATTCCAATTCCTCTTAGATTTGGTTTTAATGAAAGTGCAATACAATTGAACAAGGTTTTGTCTTTTGCCTGTTGCAAGGATGAACACAAAAATCATTAACGCAAGATTATTCCAAGCCAAAAATATACACACTTTGTTAATAACCCTGCAAATCAATAGACATTATTGATTACCAATTAGGCACATTTAACATTGGACATTTAAAGGATAAGTTATCCTTGCACTGGCACGTGTCTACATTATTTAATGGTAAATTTCTGTAATTTAATAGCCATTATTTAACTTTTTTTTTTTTTTTTTGGCACCCCAGCTGTCAAAAATAAACCCTAAAATTACGAAAAAATTTTACAGTTTACAATATTCTAAATACATTTAAATATATTTATTTTTAATAAATATAACAATTAGTTTATTATTCTTATAATACAATTATTATTCTAAATAAATAACAAAAATCAATCCTAAATGTAACTGAAAAACAATGCAAAGACCCAACTGGAGTAATTTTCTAAGACTTTTGCATGAATATCAATTATGACAGTTCTATAGAATACTAAAAATATATATTTTATAGAATTATCTGTTGTCTTAAACCCGACTCATGGCCGAGAATTAATGTTATAAAGTCTTAGTTACCTCCTTGACTCATTATTCCTCCTCTCTGCTTTATAGCCATGCTTAATCAAAGTAACATCATCATCATATGATATAAACTTTAGTTTTGTCGACTTGCATGTCGACGCATATCGGCGCGCATGTAAACAACGGGGATCAGGAGGAGGATAAGGATGGCTTTCTGCGCACATGCGTCGGTTTGCTTTCACAAGCGTTGGTTCAGTTGCACATAGAGAATAACAAACTTGCGTGTGCAAAAGACGCCAAATGTCAATAGCCCCTGAGGTCTAATGTCTTTATTTTGGGGTTATCTCAAAGCTTTCCATCTCCATCTCAACATGCCGCCCTGGGTGACCGCCTATACTGCCCATGCCTAAATCTGCCACTGAATGATCTAATCGGATTCAATGATCTATGCTATCCCAAGCTAAAAAATTCTACCATCTACTGATCTTCTTTCAGAGATCATACCTGGGTGATCGCCCATACTGCCCATGCCTAAATCCGCCACTGAATTATCTAATCGGATTCAATGATCTATGCTAAGCTAAGCTAAAAAATTTCTATCATCTACTGATCTTCTTTCAGAGATCATCTGAAAGAAAAAAAAAAGTAAAACTCAACAGTCCCAACACCCCCCCCCCTAAAAAAGAAAAGAAAAGGGGAGTCTTCCTTTAAAATATGCCATGAGAGAAAAGACAGAACATTCTCCTAATATCCTCGGCCACTTGAACGCAATGGGAATGCAAATCAGGTGGTGGAATTTAATAATGAGTTATTATGCAAGGCCCAAACTAAATAAACACTCCAAAAAAATCAATTCCATTCTTCTAATCCCATCAGAAAATGACATTTGTTTAAGTAAACGCTCCTCTAACAAAGGTTCGTCACATTTCTGGCAGCTCTTCAGAGAGTTTTGTCTTTATCCAACACTTGGGTCCTCCAGCACAATGAATTCTCTTATAAAAACCCACCCAGGCTTGGACGGATGAAGTGTGTGAACCATCAGGAGTCCCGCAGTGAAGGAGCTGGGATGCTTTCCCAAAGCCGAGGGGAGCGAAAATGTTTAAAATCAGGAAAACACTAGAGAAAGACTCAGTTTTTGTTTTTCCAGGCCACACCACGCTGATAAAAAGATACTTTGACCAATGTGTATGAATGTATTTGAGTTATTATAAAAGTATGATTTAGCTGTGGTTTAAACTTTAAAATTTAATTTAATCTCAATCAAAAATGTGTATTGTGTTTAGGAAAAATATACATGTAAACGGAGTAAAATTATTGTGGTAATACTTTACAATAAGGTTGCATCAGTTAATGTGTTTACTAACATACTGTAAACAAACAAGGATCAAAATGTTTATTACAGTATTTATTCATTTTATTTGTGTACAGTATTTATTTACGTTGATTAATTAAAAATAAGAGTGATACGGGGGTTTAGTGGTTAGCACTGAACACAGCAAGAAGGTCGCCGATTCAAGTCCCGGCTTGGCATTTCTGTGTGGAGTTTGCATGTTGGCGTAGGTTTCCTCTGGGTGCTCCGGTTTCCCCCACAATCCAATCACATGCACTATAAGGGCATTGATGAACTAAATTGGCCATATGTATGTGTGTGAATGGGTGTGTATGGGTGTTTCCCATTACTGGGTTGCAGCTGAAAGGGCATCTGCTGTGCAAAAAAATTTCCTAGATGAGTTGGCAGTTCATTCCGCTGCAGCGACCCCTGAAAAATAAAGGGACTAAGCCGAAGGAAAATGAATGAATGAATAATTAAAAATAACTTGCTCATTGTTCGTTCATTAACTAATGTTAACAAGCATGAATATGGATTTTTAATAATGTATTAGTAAATCCTGAACCATGATTAGTAAATGCTGAACAAGTATTGTTCATTATTGGTTCATGTTAGCAAATACATTAACTAACATTAACTTATGAAACATTGCAAAGAGTGTGTGTGTGTGTGTGTGTGTTATGATTGCCAGCAGTGTTACCGTTGTGGATTCCTGGAGAACACTCCCTGTCATTTACTCGAACTACATTCTCGTCATGCCCTGCAGTCACACACCAGTTTCAGTTCACCTTGTGATTAGACCAGAGGTGCCCAAAATACTGCCTGCGGGCCAAAGTTGGCCCATTGTAACCTTTGGTTTGGCCTACCATCCCATCTGAGAGAAGAGTAGGAATGAGGGTTGGGGCGAATGCCTTTAACGCTGAGATTGTCATTTCTAATTTGATGTAACCTTTTTTATTTGTTTTATTGTTGAGCTACAAAAAAGCAAACTAAAATTAAATGTTTCAGTTAAATGTTGTAAATGAATCTGAGTTTAATTTAATTGTAAATACTGTCACTCGATGGACAAAGCATTATGCAGAAGCAAATCAAGGCTCAAACTAGTGTAATTCTGTCATAAATGAGATTATTTATTTACTTATTATTTTTACTGTAATAAGTTTATTATTAAATGTAAAAAAATGCTCTAGTCATTTTTAAATATCATTAAATAAATTAGGAAATTACCCATGACCACTATATTCAGCCCACTACCCTTCTTAAGAAAACGTACCCCTGTATTCATTTCTGGAGAGCGCCAAATATGTATGTATGTATGTAATATCTTTTTGCAGTTTTTGTGTTTGCTAATCCACCAGAGGCGACTGTGTACGCTTTTTGAGATTTTAAACTTCTTTCGCGATCACCATTTACGTCTGCTGTTCTCACGTAAATCCACCAGAGGCTGCTGTCAACTGACTGACTAACTGAACAAGCAATCAGCTGATCCACCCTCCTTCTTCACTAAACAATCAAACACCAATAGTGTTTTCAAAAGCACCTACTCACCCTCTTCCCTAAACCCAAGCAACAGTTTTAATAAGCAATCCAGAAAAACAAAATCCATGTTTTTACCATGTTTTCAGATTTTACCACATCCTCACCTTGTTTTTACTTGGTTATTTTACTTTTTGGCTTCTGTTTTCAACTCCTCTCTGCGTCTGAAGTCCAACAACATACATGGCGAGCCACCGGACCAACTGGTAAAAGTGGAAAAGCCGTCCATATGGAGGTAAGCGGTCAGCTGGTATGCGTGAAAAGAAACTGCGTCATTACGCTCGTATCATTAATTTTAAAGACGAAACGCAGCCATACGTACTTCTGGCTACATAATTTGCGATCTCCAGAAATGTATAAAGGACTCCATTTTCAGAATAAGCCTATGTTGGAAACTGGTGTGTGACTGCAGGGCATGATGGGAGATGTAGTTCAAGTGAATGACAGGGAATGTTCTACAGCCATCAGCAATGGCAACACCGCTGGCGATCCTAACAATGTGACCCAGTATGTTTTACTATAGACAACGCTAATTATTATTATTATATTTTTTTTACTTGGTACAACATTTATTTATTATGGAAAATAGATAAAAAATGCAAACTAATACTTTCATATTTAACTGCGGCAAGATGGCGCCAGGCTGTTTAGCACATCGTCTGCCACTCGTCTATTTGCTCTGTTATCTTCTGTTTCCATTGTTTTTATTGCTTTGATCACTGTTAGCTTCAGCGAGACTTCTTTTATGAACAACAAAACTGACGGTGTACCTAACTACATTCCAGAATTTCGATGTCGACGGCCATTCTATCTTAAATGCCGAAAATGAAGGAGACAACAGGGCATTCGTGAAGGCTTTGCTTGAAAGTTGAAACATTTCTATGGGATGGCTGTTGTGGGGACCGCTTCAACACTTCAATTCATGGTGGATCATGATAGATCCTGTTCACCCAGCTTTCCGCAGACTCTGTCCTGTCCTTCCTTCATACCAAGATTTGGATTCTACTATGAGCAATAGCAGATCGGGCAATCGATCCCATCCCTGTGGAATTAACCTCGACAATCTGCGTCTTCTTCACTCAATCCAACATAAACATGTACTTTGAATGAAATTTCCAGTGCAGGCATTCAGCATAGCTTCTGTTGGTCATCAACAAGTGAACAACAGTCAACAGAGGAAGGAAATTAGCAAATAAATATGCAGATTTGCCTGGCAGATTGCTGATTGCAAATTCTTGCATACTGCGAAGACGAGTTGATAATTACCGCACCAGATCCTTCGACATACAAAGAAGCTGGAGGAACATGGTTTGGATGCAGATCCGTGCCACTACTCAAGACTTTTTTTTATGCATGTAATCTCCACCTGTTTTGTATTTTCACATTTTTCCCGTTTCACCAAACATATTGGTGAGAAAAGCGTTGCAAACAAGAAAGACGGATAGAATGCCCCCCCTGTTCCCGTCTCCCGAGGGTTAGATGGAATTCCTGCAGTCTTTGACTCTGGGATATTTGTCATCCCTCATCTACCCTTTGATCCCAGTGCAAATCTTTGCCTTCCAAGCCTCCGTCTCTGCTCTCCCTCCCATCATCCTTTTCTAATTAAGGCCAGGCTCTGACTGTAGACTCGCCCTCAGACCTTGAATTTCCTCTATTCTGTAACCCCAACAAAACAATCAGGCAAGAGCAGCTCTTCTGCACAGGGCAGATGGAGAGGAAGCAGGCACATCTACAGTTGAAGTTTGAATTATTTGCCCTCCTAAATTATTAGCCTAATTTTTTCATTTTTTCCCAATTTCTGTTTAACGGAGAGCAGATTTTTTCAACACATTTCTAAACATATTAGTTTTAATAACTCATTTCTAATAACTGATTTATTTAATCTTTGCCATGATGACAGTAAATAATATTTTACTAGATATTTTTCAAGATACTAGTATTCAGCTTAAAGTGACATTTCAAGGCTTAACTAGGATACATAGGCAAGTGAGGGTAATTAGGTATGATGGTTTGTTCTGTTGACAATCAAAATAAAAATATTGCTTAAAGGGGCTAATAATAATGAAAATTAAAAACTGCTTTTAGGAAATACTGTGAAAATGTTCTTGCTATGTTAACCTCCTGGGGCTTAGTGGCTACATATGTAGCCACTTTGCTCTTTAGTGTTTGAACTCTCAGTAATGATTAAATCACACTGAACTGAGCTAAACTGAACTGAACTGAACTTAAACACTAAAACCTGAACCACACTGTTCCAGTTACTATGACCATTTATGTGAAGCTGCTTTGACACAATCTACATTGTAAAAGCGCTATACAAATAAAGCTGAATTGAATTGAATTGAATATGTAGACAGCACATTTTAGCTCTTAAGTGGCTATTTAAAATACTTTAAATGTTTTATATTTTGTTACAGACATGCAGTGCCATCCTGCAACTATTTTGCAGTATATAAAATGTCCCAAACATAATTTTTAACTGTCCAAAATGGGGGAAAACATTTTGTTTTAACTCTCTGATAGTCAAAACATGTCAAAAAATGTATATGTTATATATATATAACAATCAGCAAAAAGTGTTTTATGTAAATTCGGACCACAAGTCCACATATATGGACATAATTTTTCTCTTAAACTACATCATATCAAAATATGATACTTAGGTTTTATTGTAATTAGGTTCCAATAAGCTCAAATAACAAAGAGAAATAAAAAATGCATGTAAAAAAACACCTTGGGCCTTAAGAGGTTAAACATCATTTGGGAAACATTTTTAAAAATTAAAAAAATAAAAGAAAAAACTTATTTAAAAAAAAATCTAATTATTTTTATTTCAACTGTACCTTATTTATCTTTCCTGACGCTAAATGCAGACCCAGAACCTTCGACTGTGCCTACATGTGCACCAATAATGCAATTTTTCCTGATAATCAGATGCTTATGTGACACAAGTAACCTACTGTATTACGGATGTAACAATTCATTCATTTTCTTTTCGGCTTAGTCCCTTTATTAATCTGCGGTTGCCACAGCGGATCAAACTGCTAAGTTATCCATCGTATGTTTCATGCTGCGGATGCCCTTCCGGCTGCAACCCATCAATGGGAAATACCCATACACTCCCATTCACACACATACACTACGGACAATTTAGACTACCCAATAGCGCATGTCTTTGGACGTGTGGGGGAAACCCTTCCAGCCGCAACCCAGTACTGGGAAACACACTCATTCAAACACACACTCATACATTATGGCCAATTTAGTTTATTCAATTCAACTACACCGCATGTGTTTGGACTGTGGAGGAAACCGGAGCACCCCACGGCAACATGGGGAGAACATGCAAACTCCACACAGAAATGCCAACTGAACCAGCCGGGACTTGAACCAGCAATCTTTTTGCTGTGAGGCAACAATGCTAATCACTGAGCTGCCATGCATGTTTTATTGAATTTAAAGTGCATTTCCAGTTTTTTGGATATTCAAACGTTTGATTTAAATTCCTTACATTCAACTCAAGTTGCAATTGTGCATCCTGCTCGATTCAAATCAAATTCAAATTGAATTTCAAATCAGATTCAAAAGTTATATTTGCATAATAACTGAAGATGCAGCCAACATATGCATATTCACCACAAGACAGCAATGTCACACCTTGTTGCATATGAAGTGACAAATCAACAGCTGGTGAAGCAAATGAATCAGCAAACATGAAAAACTAAAAAGACTACAAGAATTTTTTTGGCAATTATCTTTGCTATTCCGAAGCTTTAGGTCCATCCCAGGCTCATTCTGAAAACGTAGTCCGGTTGACGTTTCTGTAGACCGCGAAAGATGTAGCCGGAGGTACGTATGACTGCATTTCATTTTTAAGCAAACGCTATGGGGCAGTATGACAGCGTTCCTTTTCGCACCTACCGGCTGACCGCTTACCTCCGTGTGGAGAGCTTTCCTGCTGCAACCAGTTTTTCCAGTTAGCTTGTCGTGTACGTCGGCGGACTTGAGACGCAGAGAGGAGCAGACCACGATGACTACGACGGGGTTCGAGTCCAGGGTTCCAGAAAGCAGGTACTACAAAAACAGAATCCAAAAAAATCAATTGAACGAGTTCATAACAGGGTGAGAATGTGGTGAAATCCAAAAATGAGGAAAAAATCAGACAAGGGCTTTTCTTTTTCTGGATGGCTTTTGTAAATTGTTGGTTGGGTTTAGGAAAGTGGGTGGGCGGGTTCATCAGTAAAATTGGACAGCGGCCTCTGTTGGGTTTACGCAAGAACAGCACGGGCGCGAACGGCACTCACGAGAGACATTTGAGATATGAAAAAGCACACACATCAGCCTCTCGTGGATTTCCGAAAACAAAAACTGCTAAAATATTTATCTCCCGGGACGTATTTTGCGATCTCCAGAAACATCCACGGGACCACGCTTTCAGATTGAGCCTGGGTTGTTTAGGTCATATTTACATCCCCCAATACACCCCCCACGGCCCCCCAATACACCCCCACTCTTCTCTAACTTATACTTAGCACAATCATTGCACTATTTAACATTTGCACGTTTAAAATTGCACATATTCATTGCACTAATTCATTTATTTGAACTGTAGCCACTGCACATGGACATTTGTAATTATGTACACCCACTGTACATATACATTTGTAATTATGTTTATCTATCTGCACACTTCTGATCATTAATAGCATCCTGTACATATATTCTGCACACCATCTGCACACGTCTGATTGTTAATAGCAACCTGTACATATATTCATTTATTATAAATCTCTGTTCACAGCTAATACAACCTGTATATAATGTTCATAGTACATCCATCTGTAAATATCACCATAGTTTTTCTATGACCGCTGGTTAGACCTAAACTGCATTCCTTGGCCTTGTTCTTGTACATGTGTAATGACAATAAAGTTGAATCTAATCTAATTTAAAATGTATTATGCTAGTCTTTCATATTAGGTAGAAATATTGAGGAACTAAAACCAAACCTCGAGCTATTGCACATAATGAATGCTGATAAATAATAAATCAGTTGCATTTGCATTAATTATGCTGATTACGAGATAACCAGGAGTCGGTTTGAACTGTAGCAGGTTTAGGAACAGCAGTAGAATATTGCTATTTATCTCTAAGGTGTTTTCAATTTACAATTTCACCATTTCTGTGACCAAAAGCCAGTCAGGAAACGTTTTTTTTTTTTTTTGGCCTGCTAAAAATCAACAAATATTTCCACCGTGCTCTTGTGTGACTCTGAGTGCAACGCATGCATTATGCAAACAGTCACCATGACTACAGCTGACAGGAATCATAGAAAAGTATCTTTTGTGTTAAAAAAAAAAAAATCCAAACACACACTCACAAGATCAAACACACACCATAAAAGCAACCTAAAACATGTAAGACGAATTCGTGCAGCATTTATGAGGATCATTGGATGTTGGATGGGCTAATTTTCCCCGAAGTGACCTTTCAAGCGAGCAGTGTTGCTGTAAGCACTATATCATAGCCGAGTCTGTCCTGAGTGTTAAAGATCCAGTAAAACAAAGTGCCATGACCCGGGTTCCCCTCTATTGTGTGTTATCTCTCGGCCTTGTCATCTCATTTCTTTCTCATTCCACTCCGCTGCACCTGACCTTCCCAGAACAATGGAGACGGTGAGCTAAAGGTTCTCCGTGCCGCTGATGGACGCTCTCTTACCCAACGTCGAGCTATAGAGACACCGATACCGCGTAAAAGCCTCACAGCGAGAGGTAGGGAAATTCAAGACCATCCAATTAAATAAAACATCTGACAACTTGCCAAGCACAGGGGATCCGCCTTGCCTATTGTGGCTATTAAGATGTAGAAACCCATGTAAGTCATTCATAAAGGTTTCCAACTTGAGGGTGAGTAAATATTGAGAAACATTTCTTTTTTGGGGTGAACTATTCCTTTAAAGCCTTTATCGCCCATTCTGATTACATCATACATTCCTCCGAACTGTGATTTATTTATTATTTAGGATAATTTAGGATGTATTTGTTTACAAATGAGACACTGATTATAACCAAAGAGAAACATATTTATTGTTCAACTGATAACTTGTTAAGCATGAGTCTATTAAGGAATACGCCTTGCCTGCTGTGGTTATTAAGATGTAGAAGCCCAAGCAGGTCATTCATAAAGGTTTTGAACTTGAGGTTGAGTAAATATTTAGAGAAATTAAAATTTTTGGGGTGAACTATTCCTTTAAGCCTTTATCGCCCATCGTGATGTCCAAACTGTCATATATTTACATTTAGGGTCATTCAGGATGGTCTATTGAGGAATACAGCGAATGCCTTGCCTGTGGTTATTAAGAAGTAGAAACTGGTCATTCATAAAGGTTTGAAACCACTTGAGGATGAGTAAATAGTGAGCAAATTATCATTTGTGCATGAACTATTCCTTCAGTCTTTATTGCTCATTCCAATTACATCCTTTATTTCTCAAACATGTCATATTTTTAAATTTAGGGTCAATTAGGATGATTTAGGATGCATTTATTTATTCCTGTTTATCATGGTTTCCTAAATGAGGAAACCTATTTGTCATGGTTTCCTCTAAACCATCATATATTTACTTTAGGATCATTTAATATGATTTAGGATGCATTTTTTTACAAATAAGGCACTGGCAATTGCTTATAACCAAAAACAAACATATTTGACATTCTATTTGACGTCTATTGAGGAACACGGTGAACGTATGGAGCTAGATTTGTTTCTTTATTATTCAATCAAAAATGTTTAGTTTTAAAGAAAAATTAAGTATGTAGTAATTAAGAAAATTAATATTTCAAATAAAAAACACGCTTGTTTAAAAACTTCTGTCAATGATAATAAAATATTTTGGATTGCAAATAATAAACAATTGTCCTATTATGCAGTTACCACAATTTTCATTGCACACTCATTAATTTTGCGTGGCCAACCTGTGACCTCAATCAAAAGGACCAATAGAATAAGGTGTTTCATAAGATCCCGCCCACTGAGCTGCAGTTTTCAACTCGCAAAACTTTTCAACTGAAAAGCAAAGATTTTAGATCCGCAAAAATGAAACCAAACCGAAAGCAAAATGAATGAGCACACAATGAATTAATCTGGTGGTAACTGCATAAAATGGCAATAGTTTATTTTTTGCAGTGTGAATTTTTTTAAATAAATGTTTTTTTTTTATTATTTGAATTCTTTTATTTTTTAATTGCATTGTAACCTAGTTTTGGTCAAAAACTTTATATGTTTGTTTGAATAATAAAGACACAAAATTCACCCCGGCATTCATGGGTTGAAAACTTTTCAACTCACAAGCAAAACATTTCGACCAAGATTCTAGATATGCAATAAAAGAAAGCAGAAAAGAGAGCCAAATTAATGAGTGTGCAATGAAAATTGTGGTAACTGCATAATAGGAAAATTGTTTATTTTTTTGCAATCTAAAATATTTTATTATCATTGACATAAGTTTTTAAATTACACGTGTTTTTTATTTGAAATATTATTTTTTTAATTACTACATACTTAATTTTTTTTTAAAACTAAATATTTTTGATTGAATAATAAAGAAACAAATCTAGCTCCATATGAATGCCTTGCCTATTGGGGTTATTAAGATATAGACACCATTCATTCATAAAGGTTTGAAACGACTTGAGGATGAGTAAATAATGAGAAAATTATCATTGTTGCATGAACTATCCCTTCAAAGCCTTTATGGCCCATTCCGATTACATCCTGCATTCCTCAAACATGTCATATATTTACATTTAGGGTCATTTAGGGTGAGTAGGATGCATTTATTTACAAATAAGGCACCAGCAGTTTAATAAGAAATATATTTGATGTCCATGCAGCCTGATCTCAGAAGGAAATGTGATTATTTTACGTTTGTTAGTTTAGTGGCTGATTCATATGAATCCATATGATTTTAAAAGAGTTGTTGCACTCAACCCCACCCCGAAAAACAAATGTAATTGGGGGATGAGCGAATCATACTAAATTGTAGTAATAAGATCGCACAAACTCACATGAATTAGACACTAAATAAAAAAAATGATGAATTGCCGTGAGATTGTGTAAATCTGACAACTTCAGATAGGTCTATCAAGGAATATGCCTTGCCTATTGTGGTTATTAAAATGCAGAAACACATGTAGGTCTTTTATAAAAGTCTGAAACCACATGTAGTGTAGGTGAGTTAATAGTGAGAAGATTTTTGCATGAACTATGCCTTTAAAGCCTTTAATTGCCCATTCTGATTATATCATGGCTTCCTCTAAACTATCATATATTTACATTTAGGGTCATTTAATATGATTTAGGATGCATTTATTTACAAATGAGGCACCGGCAACTGATTATAACCAAAAAGAAACATATTTGACGTTCTATTGGACGTCTATTGAGTAACACGGTGGATACCTTGCCTACTGGGGTTATCAGGATGTGGACACCAGTCATTCAAAAAGGTTTAAAACGACTTGATGATGAGTAAATAGAGAGAAAATTATAATTTTGCGTGAAATATGTCTTCAAGGCCCTTATTGCCCATTCTGATTACATCATGCATTCGTCTAACCTGTCATTTATTTACATTTAGGGTCATTTAGGATGCTTTTATTTACAAATAAGGCACCAGCACTTAATTTAAGAAATATATTTGATGTTCATCCAGCCTGATCTCATGAGGAAACGCAATTATTTCACGTTTAGTCAGTTTAGTGGCTAATTTGTATGAATTCATATGATTTTTAAAAATGAGACTTGGCACCCAACCCCACCCCTAAACCCAACGATAATTGTCGGTTTAGCAAATCGTACTAATAAGATCACACAAATTCATAGGAATTAGTTACTAAATAAAAAATTTATTGCCATGAGTTTGTGTTGGTTCATCTGACAACTTCAAATAAGTCTATCAAGGAATATGCCTTGCCTTTTGTGGTTATTGAGATATAGTAACACATGTAGGTTGTTCATAAACGTTTGAAACCACATGATACTGTGAGTGAATAGTGGTAAGATTTTTTGCGTGAACTATCCCTTTAAAGCCTTTTATCGCCCATTCTGATTATATCATGGCTTCCTCTAAACTATAATATATTTACACTTGTGTTTAATATGATTTGGGATGCATTTATTTACAAATAAGTCACCGGCAACTGATTATAACCAAAAAGAAACATATTTGATATTCACTTGACTTTAAAAATTAGTCTATTGAGGAATACAGTGAACGCCTTGCCTATTTTGGTTATTAAGAAGTAGAAACTGCTCATTCATAAGTGTTTGACACCACTTGAGGGTGAGTAAATAGTGAGAAGATTACAATTTTTGCAGGAACTATTGCTTCAAAACCTTTATTACCCATTCTGATTGCACCATGCATTGCTTTGAACTGTCTATATTTACATATGAAATAATTTAGGATGCACTTAGGATGCATTTATTTACAAATAAGGCACCGGCAATTGATTATAACCAAAACGAAACATATTTGACGTTCTATTTGACGTCTGTTGAGAAACACGGTGAATGCCTTGCCTATTAGGGTTATTAGGATGCTGACACCAGTCATTCATAAAGGTTTGAAACCACTTGATGATGAGTAAATAGTGAGAAAATTATCATTTTTGCGTGAACTATTCCTTCAAAGCCTTTATTGCCCATTCTGATTGCATCATGCATTACTCTAAACTGTAATTTATTTACATTTAAGGGTCATTTAGGGTGATTTAAGATTCATACTTTTACTAATTAATCACCGGCAATTGATTATATCCAAAAAGAAACACATATGCCTTGATCTCTGCCCTAATTATTTCAAGTTAATCAAATTAACTTTACTGGTCATCTCAACTTATATCAAACTGACTAAAAAATTAATTTGCATTACTTAAAAAATGCACTTGAAAGCTGATTTGCCTATTAAATAAGGTAAACGTACCATAAAACCATTTGGAGTCATGACTTTCTGTCATTTCATTCTTTACAGTGTTGCCAAGCAGGGATCTATTGAAAAAACGACTTGCCTATTGTGATTATTAAGATGCAGAAACCCATGTAGGTCATTCGTACTACGCAATACGCGTTCACATCCCATAATCTATGTCTTAATACACTTGATATCATATTAAACTCACAATTTTTAAAGCGGAAAGTCCTATTAGTATCTTGAAGAGTTCAGAACATACCTTGGAAAAGCAATGACCCCTCTGGAGGAGTAAAAGCAGCGCTTCTCAGATCCTACGTGTTGAATATGACAATGGGATGCATAAAGATAATGCAGTCCATATAATATTTATACCATTATATGAGTCTACTCCAGGCACTAGGCACAGAGAGGAGCAATTACTCTGTCGTCCTGGTGCTCTCAAGCCTCCTGAAGGGATCCCATTAATCTCATTGAGGACTTCAGAGCGAGGCTGGAAAGAAGACTCATTTGTCTAAAGATCTCCCTGAGATTTTCTGTCATAGAGATCACGCCACCCCGAGCTAATACTGATGAGGTGTTCGCATGAGAAGTTTGCCAACGCCAGATGGACAGCGTTGTTATTGAGATGGTGATACCGTCTCTTCAACAAGATCAAGCGACACAGGAATTATAATGTACTTTATAGAACACATTCACTTATTGTGTACATTTATAAGGGAGGAAGTAATTATTGAACACGTCATGTTTTTTGTTTTTTTTCTGGGAATGATATTTCTAAAGGAGCTGTTGACATGGAATTGAATCAAATTTTGGGTAAATTTAGGGTTGCCACCCCTCCCTTAAAATATGGAATCGTCCCGTATTTAAGAACGAAATTGCGCGTCCTGTTTTGAATCAATATCAGACGGGTTCTGTCCCATATTTTTTATCATTTTTTTTTAAAGTAGCTTTTCACGCACACACATTTTATGAAGATGCCTCCTTTCTTACTTTTGATTGAGTAATACTTGATGTCATCGTTAGTTTGATTGGTCTTTGTACAGTGAGGAGGGCGGGTCTTTTAAGCAGAGTCTGTCAAGTACTGACAGAGAGTAATGGCGGATGCTTCTCCAGGTAACCCCCCCCCCCCCCCCCCCCCGGCTCTTAGAGTTTAAACGCAAGCGATGGCAAAAGTAAGAGAGTGGGAGGAAACAGATACCTGGCTACAGAGAGTTAGAAATTGTTATCAAGCCAACTGCACGATTTGTCGGAGAGCGTTCTCTGTGGCTCATGCGGGTCTGTCTTGCAACAACATGCCACCGGAGAGCAGCATTCCCGCAATGACAGAGCTCACAAAAATCAAAGCACAGTCAGACTGTGTACCCCAAGTCTCTCCCGAAGCAGACATGATAATGAAAGTGACCCAGTGATTGAAAATCTAGCTGGAGTCATTTATTTTTTTATTTTTTGTAATTGACTGTTTTCTACATGAAATAAAGAACAGTCTGAAAATAAAAAAATATATATGTATTAAATATTAACTGTGTAAAACCATGCCAACAACTGAAATCACTGGGAAATGAATGTCTACAATCAAACTTTATCTCCAAATTAGATTTGGCCTGGTTTTTAAACACTGGGGCACAAATTGTAATAAGTAAAAATTCAGTAAATACAATGTAAGTGGATCATATTCCAATGCAATCTTATCATTTGTTTGTTAAGGTTAAGTCAGGCACATAAACATTAATTTATTACATGAAACATTACATTTAATACATTAATAAACAACATAATGCCCATCTAAAGAAAATAAACTAGTAAATAAATAAAGGTCCGTATACAAAGCGGCACGCGTCGCGTTTTCAACGTGGCTTTACACGTGATATGAGAATATAACGAGTTAACCTGTTACAGTACAGGCAGATACAAGTAACAAAACACAACTAAATACATCATTTGCAAGCTAGAGTAAACGAGGCAACAACTTTAATCGCATGTACTTACACTTGTGGAATGGAGGAATGCACTGATCCATGTTCTGACACTCTTTACTGATCCTTCCTTAACAAACGGCCAATGAAGTCTTCTTTGTTAGCATGTAGTTTCCAGAAGCACTGCACAAGGCTGGGCTATAATGCTGAGATATTTAAAATAAACCTCAACCACTGACTCTTCACAGATTCATCTTTGGACAGAGACTGTCAATAATATCCAGCTGAGCACAGCTTGACTTTATTCGACCGGCGTCTGTGTGTGTGTGTGTGTGGCTTTTTGTGTGTTAGTGGGAGGGGCCGCAGGTTTCAAATCTCCTGAGTTTGCGCGCACTACTACTGGGCGGGGCTTGTGTTTCGTAGCCGCATCGTCACAAAACACCTAATGATTCGATATCAATACGACTCGTTTGAAGCACTATGAGTCAACTCTTTTATAGATGAATCAACAGTTTTAAACACTGTACACTTACAGATTTAAGCCTTAGTTGGATATTTCACTTCACTTAGAGCTGTGTTACACACTACATGGAAGAGCGTTTTCAAAAACCCATAATATGGGCTCTTTAAAACAAAAACAAGACCAAAAAAAAAAAAGATTCAATTTTTGTATGTCGCCATATATCAGATGACACCTGGTTAGACAGCATATAAAACTCGAGCACAGAGCTCTCTGATCCACACAGCACTAGGAGTCTACTGGTGAAAAACTCAAAAGCCCACAATCATCTTAACCAATCACAACAGCACAGCCTGGTCTCTTCACAGCTTCCACCAGCACAATTCATCAGTCAGTTTCACCAGCCACGCGCTACACCAACTGACAGTAATATATACATTAAGAACAAGCTGGAGGAGCTGGAGAACAAACACACTCTCCAGATGTTCATCATCTCTGTGTGCATGAGAACTTTTTAATGCTCCGGTGCTCGCTTTTACACTTCCAAACAATGAGCCCATGCAATTTGTCATTCAGGTATAATAAGTGCTATTACATAAAAAAATGCACAACCAGTGTTGAGAAAGTGAGTTTAAAATGTTTTAAATATGTCAAATGATAGTTTAAAGAAGATCAATCAAATCAATAAAAAAAAAACGAATCAGAACTACACTAAGAAGCTTTTTATAAATACTTTTGGGGTTAAAACAGGCCCGGATTGGCTAATCGGGAGGACCGGGAATTCCCGGTGGGCCTGTCTGTTTTTTGGCCGTGAGGGCCGGTGTCCCTAGCTCCAGCTCAACAGTCACACTTTAATTAATTTATTTATTTACTTGACCACAGCCTTTTTATTCATTATTTTACCGCAGCTCTGCTCTTTTATGTATTTTCTCGCAGCTTCGTGAGCACGATGCAGCCTGCAGGTTAGTGATGACATAACTCAGGATATCACTGTTGTGGTCCAGTGGTTAGCATGTTAGATTTCGACGCTGCTGACCCGGGTTCAATTCTCGTGTGAGTAATATTTTTTTTTCTTTTTTTCTTTTTTTATTGTTAAGACATACAATACTGTTAGGGTTGTTGAACATTTGAAGTTCTAAAGCAGCTGTTTTCTCAAAAAAAGACGTGATAGTGTCCTTAGAAACTGATTTGGAAATGACCTTATTTTAATATAGTCAGTCGTGAACTGAGGTGGGCCGGTCTGAGGCTTGAAACTCCAGGGCTGAAAAGGAGTCCCACTCCGGCCCTGGGTTAAAATATTGAATATTGTAAGTCAAATCATTAGTAAAGTAAATCCTCTTCATCCCAGCTAGTGTATATTCCATATTTGTCCATTGAACTTTGACCAAACATGAAAGATTGCTGTTCATTTTATCTTTGCTGGAAAATAAACATGTAATTCAAGAGTTCACACTTAGCTCATGATTTATACATAGCTTCTTTGGTATGCTTTCCCAGGAGAGAGACCTGATCTCAAGGGATCCTTGGGCCCAGAGTGAAGGGAGATTGAGCTCAGCTCGATCTCAAAACCCCCCCGCTGCTGAGGCTAAGGTGAACTTCCTGAAAGTAATAAATCAAGGAAACTAAGGTTTATTTTGTCTAAAATATAGAGCACATTTGGACGGTTGGAGGAAACTGGGGGACCCAGAGGAAACCCATGCGGACACGGGGAGAACATGCAAACTCCGCACAGAAATACCAGATTGCCTATAGCGAGGACCTGGCACCATTGGTATTCTTGCTGTGAGGCAACAGTGCTAGTCATTGGGCCACCATGCCACCCATTCTGAATAAAAGCGGAAGAAGGGGAGGAGGGGGGTTCCTTCCAACGTTAAAGGGTGGTATGACGCCATTCCTTTTCGCACAACCAGCTGACTGCTTACCTCTGTGTGGACAACTATTCCGCTGTAATCAGTTCTTCCAGTGGCTCGCAATGTACATTGGCAGACTTGAGACGCAGAACGAAGATAACCGTTATGACGGGCTTCAAGTCCAATGAAGAACAGTTCCAAAAAGCGGTCCGCATGGTTTGTGAGACTAAAAGACTTTGAATATTCTTCCAGACACATTTAGCTGCTAGATGTTAGTCAGCTAACGTTTCCATCTTCCTTCTTAATGCCAACTTTGTAAGTAATTATCGATAAGATGCTTATGATAAGCCGTTGTTTGTTTACTTTCAAGCTCTCTCAAGCTTCCTTCAGTTGCTTGACGTGTCACGTGTGCCCGTGAAGGAGTGAGCGCCAGCACACACGCATATTATGAACATCTTGACATGCGAAAGTGTTTCTCTATATGTTTTCATCGGAGTTGTTCATGAGATTAATCCATCCACAGAGTTTGTAATGTAGTCAAATGTTTACAAATACAAGCCCAGCCGTTTAGAGCTCATTTCTGGTTAATGATGTCAGAATTTACCGGTATTTTGGAATGGATGTGTGAATGGTCTTTTCCGGAAAAAATCCGTAACGTCCTCGCCTGTGTCAATATTTTTGAATTTACCGGTAAAGTCGTTTCAGAAATTTTCTGGATATTTACCGGTATCACTGTGTGAAAGGAGCTTATATATTTGCGATATAAGCAAGCAAAAGTCTTTACTTAGGGCCTACTCACACTATGCCATCCATACCGTACCCAGGCCCGATTCCCGGATCGTTTAAGAAGTGTAAGTGCGCTGAATCGGGCTCAAGCGTGGTTCACTTGGCCGGCCCTGGCCCGGTTGGAAGAGGTGTGCCTGAGCGCGGTTCACTTAGGCTTGTGTGTGAGTGCAAAACGCGCCAAAGCCCGAAACCGAAAGCAAGACGTGACTTTTTAGGGACTGTTTCATATGGATTTATTAATCATTCTCACTGTTCAGTGAATGCAAACTGCCGTAATTTATTAAAGACGCAAACCCCTCACTGCACAACAGCTGCACCTTCAGCAAACCTCCTCATTCCTGCAGCACGAGGGCTTTAAGATTGTTTATGAGCGCCAAAAGTGGTGGATCTGTTCGGCGAAATATCTGACTGCATGTCACCGCATCCCTAAGGACTGTTTGGCGAAATATTTGACTGCATGTCACTGCATATCAAACGACTGAAACGATATAACAAGAGCAATCTCCACTGTGCTGAGCAAGAGCGCTCATTGAACAGCGCAGCATCGATGACGTAAGCGTGCCCACCGATTAGTGTGAGTGCGGCCGTCGGGGGAGACGGGAGGGGGGACAAGCGTGCTTTGGCCCGGTTCGAGGCAACTGTACATAGTGTGAGTACGGCCTTAGTCTTAACTTACGTAATAAGTCTTAACTTTTAACGCGATATAAGTCTTAACTTACAAAGAGAGGATGAGGAACTGAACTTTATGTATAGGCTATTTAATATTGAGGAAAAAGCCCCAATAAGATGTTTTCAGATGTCTCAGTTTTCCCCCATCCACACTAAGACGAAGCAGCAGCGTTTTAGAATGAAAACGGCCTCTTCAGCGTTTCCAAAATGCTCCGTTTTCGGCGCTCGAAAAACTCTGGCGTAGTGTGGACGGATGCCGTAACCGCAGCAAAACTTATTCGTTTTAAAACAAAAATGCATTAGTGTAAACGGTGCCTCAGTCGATCGGCCGGTCAGTCGACAGCAGCCTCTGGTGAATTCGCAGGCGAGAAGAGCAGGCGTGAACGGCACTCACGAGAGAAATTTCATATCTCAAAATGCAATGAAGTGACCTCTAGTGGAATTACGAAAACAAAAACTGCCAAATTACGTATTTTGCTCTCTTCAGAAATGTATATAACGGTGTAGGAGCCACATTTAATAACTTGTCTGTTGTATTGGAAAGTAAACCGAAGATGGCGGTTAATAAACCCAAAAATTCTTTGATTTAACCGCATCTCTATGTGTGTTTTATGTTCATGTGATATAAAGACTCCCCTGCTAATCTCAAGAGGCTGATATGAAAGCATTAGCCGCTACAAGGGGTACATAATCAGAATGAGCCTAGGTTGATATTATACTATATTTTGAAATATGTTTAAGCTATAATAAGGTAACTGAAAAAAAAGTAATTTTTTAAGTTAGAAACTGTGCAGAAGACTCTATTTCCTCAACACACACCACATCATATATTTTGCAGCTCATAATGCGGCATCTGCCTCCTTTGCACAATTTCTTCCCCATGCAGCACTTCGCTATAAGCTGGCGGTGACTGCAGATGAATGGAGGAACCTTTTGACTTGACACAAGCTGTATTTAAAACATGCGCTCGGAGAACAGAACGTACACCACGGGTAATGACAAGCGCTCAACTATTCATCATGCAAACCTGTCAATGCGGCAAGGACGCGTGTGAAAAGCACCAGCCTATAAACAATGCCTGAGTGCGTGTGTGTGTGTGTGTGTGGGAGAATTAATAAGAGCAAGAACATACTGAGTGAATATGCATGGAGGAGTGAGTGTAGCAAGTACCGTCAGGGTGTTTGGTAGGTAAGGGATCAATCACAGATGCTAAAGGTGTGTTCAAGCATATGGGAAGCATCTGGGACTGAAGGCCAAGCATCATCACTGCTGACACCCAGCAGCTCAGACGTGTCACGGTGAGACCACCATATCACCGGTCACAAGGTCACTACAGGAGACAAGCGGAGAAAAAAAATAGACATGTAGAGTAGTGTTATATTCAATTAAATTACATTTAAGTTCATTTGTATAGAGCTTATCACAATACTTTGTTTCAAAGCAGCTTTAGAAAAGGCAGACATTATTACATTACAATCAAATTTAGAAAAATTAAGGTTATCAGTTAACATAACTTTATTAAATACTAATAGCTTTAACTAATTAACTAGTAACTAATAGCTTCTAACAGTAACCTACATATATATATATATATATATATATATATATATATATATATATATATATATATATATATATATATATATATATATATATATATGTTAGGGCTGTCAAAAGTGGCGCGTTAACAGATGCGATTAATTTGAAATATTTAACGCGTTAAAAAAATGTACGCAATTACCGCAATTTCCTGTTGTGCCCGACGTGTGTATAACGTGCAAAGAAATATGGATAAGACCAAGGAAGCGCTTTTAGAAGGAAAGTTTCAATATAAAACAATAAATGTGGCATCAGCAGGCAATCCAGCGTTTCCTCCAGAGCTTCATGCAATTTTGGGTGTTTCATTTTTAATCTTTAGACTTTAACTGCAGTTCAGCAGTTCACTCTTATTCAGCAACATATTGTTCATGCCTCGTGACAGTTATTGGATGAAAATATGAAGTAGGGACTGCTGGAAAAGTGTTGTTTTAATGGAATCTGTATGGCAAGCAGAAAGAAAACCTCTGCATTTCATGACTCGGGTGGTCCTTTAAGGTAATCAAAAATTGCTGCTTACATGGTCAACTCTTAATTAGAGTATTATCTTAATCATAAAATCAGAGTATTGGTGTCCATGTAAATGTAAAGTGAAAGTGTCAGATGATGTCACAAGCTGTCAAAGACAGTCCATTCCTCCGCCTTTAAGTGGAGTCCATGCACCCTCAAATGTTTCATTAAGTTGAAGTGTTTACCCCCTACAAGCAACTTTTGTAAAGCGTCTGCTTCACATTGTTGTGTCAGAAAACTTGTGAAATACAGCCATACTTTAGAATGCTTAGTTTAAGCTAATTTGATGAACGCGATCGTGTGTGTTGATGAATCTGAAGTGAGACTGCAGGTGTGTTGTACTGCGCATGTTGTCTGTGCATGCGTTGTTTGTCTGTGTGTGTGTGTGTGTGTGTGTGTGTGTGTGTGTGTGTGTGTGTTTCCTAGCAACAAGAGAAAACGCCTGATATAGCTGACGGTGTCCAAAGTCTCTTTAAGGCATTTTATATGTATTCTATAGTCTTTGCGGTGTCCGTATCCCTCAAAGCTGTTCAGAATCAAATGTTTAGAGATGTTATGACCAAAGTCCCTGTAAGAAGTCTATAGTCTTTGGTACGTGCCTTTGATGTACCCCTTGGCCACATTGTCCCTTGATAATGTCAATAGACTGGACTGTCTTAGCAACTGGCTGAAACGACTAAGCAAAACTGTTTCTATATAATTAATGTTCTCAACTTGCAATACAACTTTACAAAGAGTACAATAGTTTGTATTGAATACTTTATTATTATTATTATTATTTTCCATTTTCCATATCTGCAACGCCTGTATTTTGGATTTTTTTTTTTTTGTAGTTTATTGGCATTGATTGTTTTGAAATTCAAATGGCACTTACATGCTTGTGTTTTTATTTCTGTTATAAATGGCTTTTCGCGATTAGTCATGGTTAATTAAAAAAAAGCGTGTTTAATTAGTTAATTTAACCTGCAGTTATATAACATATAGGTGATGTCTATGTGTACATGTTGAATGAAGTTTATTTGTTTATTAAAGGTGCAGTATGTAAGTTTGACACTCAGTGGTTGAACTAGGTATTGCATGCCTGGTTCAAAACACACACAAATGCAGGTTGCCAGATTGATGACACTAACAGGAGCGAGCCTGACTTTCCAGCCTAAAGGCTGATTTAAGACTGTGTTATAAATAAAAGCAACAGCACGCGATTGAAGGAATAATTCCCATGTTTTGTTTTAACCAACATTGAAATTTGTATTTTAGAAATCTTTGTGCTTAACAAACGAAATTATGTAGGCTAATGGATGTCTGTGCGCACAACACGTTTCCTTATCCATGAAAGAGAGTGAAAGTGAAAGTAAAGAATGTGGAGACTTATTCTCTCATTCTCGCCTGTAGATGCTCTGTTTAACTGGTTTCTCTCTAGTGAAGGGTTCAGTTTTTCCACTTACAAAGTCCACCATGTAAATAACAACTGCACCATGGTGCGACACAACTAACTCTTAAAGGAAATGGGAGATGAGACTCTGATTGGTTTATTCTCAAAACACACCTATAACTCATTAAGAGAATAAGCTAAACTGTAATATACCATGCACCGTGGCGCAGAGCGGATTTTCCCATCCTTAAAATAGCAAAAAAACTTATTTTGACACGCCCTTAATGCTTCTGCGCCCTGCTCTTTCACTTTGCGCATAGATCGTTAAAAGAGCCCTAGGATTGCGAGCCTTAGAATAATGTTAGAGGTTTAATATCTAATAAGCCTTACCATTTCGCTGGAGTGCAGTGAGTGCACTATTCTGTGCTTCTGAACGGCTGTGTTTGAATTTCTGTCATGTTTCGTCTGGTGCAAACAGACAAATTGCTTATCACTGCAAATCTCATCATATAGCATGTTGTTGGGACACGGGATTACATTGTAATCTGCTCGCCTAATGTTTACGTTTTTAATATTTACATTATTTGTTAATTAATAACCACCTCATGTGGAACTCTGAATCTGAGTCTCATTTCAGAGTCTGCTACTGTCTGCTGGAAGTCACATTTCGGTCACAGACACACAATTTGAGAGCCTACAGACACATTTAGCTGCTAGTTGTTAGTCAGATAACATTTCTTTGTTCATTATTTATGCCAACTGTCAAAACAATTATCAATAAATTGCTTATGATAAACCGCTGTGAGTTTGAGCCCTGCGTTCAGCGGCGTGGCACTCGTGCAGGTGAAAGAGTGCTCAGGTGAGTGCAAGCACACAAACAAATGTACATCTCGACAAGCGAAAGTGTTCCTCCATATGTTTACATCAAAGTTGTTCACAATCCTTATCCATCCACAGCATTTGTAATGTAGTCAACTCTGTAAACATTAAGCTGTAGTTCGCACTTCTGCCTTGGCATGTCTCCAAAATATATAAAGGGGGGCTAATAATTCTGACTTCAACTCTATCCATTTAAACTATTTTCTTATGTGCATGTACAGGCTCAAAAGTCTCCAGGTAGCCTCTCCAGCTCGGATTGGACGACTAACTAGGCAGCTTTAAGCACAGCTTATTAAAAGCACACTTCTGCATTCAGCGGCTGTACCTGGCCCAGGAGAAGCGTACAGGGCGGTGGAGGAAGAGGAGTGAGTTAGCGTTCATTACACGCTCCACTAGCTCCAACACAGCCAGTCTCACAGCTCCCGCCATCACTCACGCTGACACTGTCCTCACTGCAGTCCTGTAGACACGGACCATCACTCTCACAAAGCTCTGTCCCCTACGGGCCCACACACACACACACACACATATACACACACTCACACAGTGGTCCAGACGTATCATCCATACACACAAGGGATGACTCGATAACAACATTCGGGCTCTGAGAGCTCAGTATCAGTACTAAACCAGTACTTAAGTACAGAGTGTAGGTCATGCATCTGAATATCTGGATAATTAGCCCCCCTGCATATTTTTACCCCAATTTCTGTTTAACAGGAGAAGATTTTTTAACACATTTCTAAACATAATAGTTTTCAACTCATTTCTAATAACTGATTTCTTTAATCTTTGCCATGATGACAGTAAATAATATTTGACTAAATGTTTTAAGACACTACCCAGCAGTCACACAACATCATAAGATTTTAACATTAGGTTGAATTTAGGTTGTGACATCAGGTGACCAAAATTCAATGTCTAACCAGCATCTAAGGACAATGTTATTTTGACGTCCAAAAACGACATCAAATGACGCTGATATTTGGTTGATTTTGGGTTGTGCTTTGCCATGATGTCAGCTCATAATAAATATTTGACTAGGTGTTTTTCAAGACACTACCCAGCAGGTTAGATTTAGGTCGTGATGTCAGGTGACCAAAATTCAATGTCTAGCCAGGACAACGTTATTTTGACATTCAAGAACGATATCAAATCATGTTGAGATTTGGTTGATTTTAGAAAGTGACCAAAATCCACCGTCAAGCCTAATCTTAAACCAACGTCATAATGACGTCAAAAAATGACATTTATTTGTCGGGTATGGCAACTAAAATACAACGTCTGATAGATGTCACAGTGGTAACATCCACACAGTGTCAAGCTGTCACATCATTAGACGTTGATATTTGGTTGATTTTAGGTTGTGTTAGAAAGTGACCAAAATTCAACGTAGAGCCAACATCTTAAACCAACGTCATATAGGCGTCAAAAAATGACATTTATTCGTCGGGTATGGCAACCAAAATACAACGTCTGATAGATGTCACAGTGGTAACATCCACACAATGTCAAGCTGTCACATCATTAGACGTTGATATTTGGTTGATTTTAGGTTGTGTTAGAAAGTGACCAAAATCCAACGTCGAGCCAACATCTTAAACCAACGTCATATTGGCGTCAAACACTGACATTTATTCATCAGGTATGGCAACCAAAATACAACGTCTGATAGATGTCATAGTGGTAACATCCATAAAACGTCAGACTGTAACATCATTAGACGTTGATATTTGGTTGATTTTAGGTTGGACGTTTGACATTTGCCCAATGTTGGGTTCTGACATCAACCTAATATCATTTCCAAACAAATTGCAACGTCCCCACGACAGGGGGATACAATGTCAATCTGATGTCATGTTGACATCTTGTGCCTGCTGGGTAGTATTCCACTTAAAGTGACATTTAAAGAATTTACTCGTTAACTAGGCAAGTAACGAACCCTCAAACACACCACACACACACAGTGCTAAACCAATACTTCAATACAAATCTGAATATCAATGCAAAAATATCAAACAAATCATATAAATACAGTTGAAGTCAGAAATAGCAGAGTTGAGTTGAGTTAGTGTAGCCTTTCTATTAGCAGGAATCAGTCTGGCCATTCTCCTCTGACCTCAGGCATCAACCTCTGACCTCTGTAAACCCTAGAAATGGTTGTGCGTGAAAATCCCAGCACTCAGACCAGCACGTCTGGCACCAACAACCATGCCCGGTTCAAAGTCACTTAAATCACCTTTTTGTTCCCCATTCTGATGCTCTTTTTGAACTGCAGTAGATTGTCTGGATGATGTCAACATGCCTAAATGCACTGAGTTGCTGCCATGTGATTAGCTGATTAGAAATTTGCGTTAACGAGCCGTCGGACAGGTGTACCTAATAAAGTGGCGGGTGAGTGTATATTTGATTGGATTTTTTACTTCATTAGGTTGTAATGCAATAAAGCGCATCAATATTGAAACAATAATTACTGTAAAAAGCGCTGTACAAATAAACTTGAGTTGAATGTTGTATTGAACAGATTGATTTCTTTTAGATAATGCTGCTGTTGTCTTAATTGCCTCCTTTATGCTGGGATCATTATTTAAATTTGAATCAGGATGAACAGTTGGTGCCATCAAGCATTAAAACACATGCCATCTTTCATTTAAAACCTTCTGTGTGTTCAGGTTATATCACCAACTATCCTATTTATGTCTATTTTTATTTCTCATGCACTGCAGGAGATAAACCATAAAGGATGAAGCAATTCAGTATGAATCAGGCTCTTTAATGAACTACATGAAAGAAAACTGTTCAAGATCAAGCAGTTAACATCTGACTCTTCAGTTCAAAATATGATAGAGAAAACTGTTTAGGATGAAGCGAATCTCTAGAGTGAATCAGCCTGTCTAAAGAAATATAAGAGAAAGAACTGTTCCTGTTTAAGCGATTCACATGAATGAATCAAACTCTTAATATATGGGCCAGAGAATCATCTAGGAGGAAATGATTCCTTAGAGTGAATCAGACATAATGAATTAGGGCTTTTCCCATAGATGGGTTGTGGCTGGAAGGGCATCCGCTGCGTAAAAACCCGCTGGATAAGTTGGCGGTTCATTCCGCTGCGGCGACCCCGGGTTAATAAAGGGATTAAGCCGACAAGAAAATGAATGAATGAATGAATTAGGGCTGCAACAACAGATTAATTGAATCTCTTAAAATTGATTACTAAAAGCATTACCAATGATTTTCAAAACTGATTCATCATGTCACGCGACATAGAAACATTTGATTATTAAAAAAAAAAAAAAACGTTACTTGAGCGCAGAGCGGAGTAAACGCACTCTGCCTCTTTCACCTCATAGACAGGACAGACCAAAAAAACGAGTGGAGGAGGAAGGAAGCAGAGGCAATAGAGGAAAGATACATGTCGAAGGCAGAGAAATCTGTGCGACCCTAGTCATCCAAGGTGTGGGAGCATTTCACACTAAATAAACAAAAAGTGTGTTATCAGCCATGACGGGTGCACCACAACAGTGATCCAGCACCTGATACGCAAACATGTTGGAGTCTTTGATGAGGAGGAAGGGAGCAACAGCAGATTAAATCACTACGGAATCCTGCTTTTGTTCCGTTTTGAAGTGAGAACCTGTTCTCAGGATGTTCCTGGTGCTGCCGTTTAGTGTTTACTTATTATCCAGCTTGACAAGCATGGCATTAAAAACATCTAACTAAGCTTTGGTGTGTTGGCTGGTGCTGAGCCAGAGAAAGACGTGTCATATCATTATAATTCTGCAGTGTTTTTAACCACCCAATGCTTATTTTATGTTTTAGACACGTAAACACAGGTACTAGTACAACAATACATTTAGTCTATGGAAGTCTTACAAACCATTCAAATATAATTTGCAGATGTGTATTATTCATATCAGATACACATAGTGAAAGTAACAATAAAGTTTAATCTATTTATCTATCAAGAACAGACAAGAAAAATAGCATGAGAAAATGAAGTGATGCTTAAAACTTCAGTTTGAGATTCTGTCTCATTAAGATTATTTTTTTTTATCCCATTGGCAAATAATTTAGCTTGTTTTAAGCAAACAATCACTTCATTTTGAGCATTTTGAGGTGTTTTTTTTTTCAGAAAACAAGACTAATTTCTAATGATTGATTTATATTGATTTAAGATTTATTTATTATTATTATTTAGATATTTAGAGTGAAAACAGGTAAACAATACTAAGTTAGTTTGTTATTTTATTATTATAACAGCTCAGGGATGTTCAGTGAAAACATGTTTGTGCACTTATTAAAGATTTTAGTTCTGTTTTTTATATATATAAATGATTTGAAATTAATGCTCTTCTATTTTTTATCTGACTCATCGATTAATAAAAAAAATCTACAGATTAATCGATTATTAAAATAATCGTTAGTTGTTAAAAAGAAATGAACACTAGTATGAATCTGATCAACTATTATGCATTCAGCACAACATATGAGAGAAACAACTGTAATGTATAGGACTGAGTGAATCATCAATAATGAAACAACCTAATATGAATCACTAAAGCAGTGGTTCTCAAAGTGGGGGTCGGGACCCTCCGAGGGGTCGCGGGACAATAAAGGGGGTTTGCCTTCTGATTTCCAAAAATCTATTTATTTTAATTAAACTATAAGAATTACCATATTTTATCCATAAACTATGGAAGAGAAAAAAAAAATAGTCATTTATAGTCACTATATAGTTACTATCTAGTTACTATAGTAGCTTATAGTTACTAGTTCTATTGGATTGCAACCCCTGGGGTAATTACATTATATTAAATAAACAGCAATAGCGTCAGATGCAGCAGACTGATTTTATATTACCAGGTTAAACTTTCTGGCACATTTACAGCACTGACATGCATAAAAAAATAAACAAATAATAGACTTGGGTCTATTGGTGTGTGTGCGCCATTGCCTTTATAACCACTGTATTTATAACCACCTCAAAGGATATTGAGGGTTGCGAGTCACTGGCATTGTCATTTTGGGGGTCGTGGGCTGAAAAGTTTGGGAACCCCTGCACTAAAGGAATTATGATAGAATAAGAATATAGAAATAATGACAAACAAATCAAAGAGAGACAGAAAAACAAAGCAGATATATCTAGCTTTACCCACTCCAGAACCTGCCGTCCACAACAAATAGATCTCTGAAGTCAATATCAAGCCTGACTTCATCTCCTGAACAATCGACCATTGGACGTTTCATTGACCGCAGTTACCAAATCAAACTGCGCCACAGATTCAAGCAAAACTGCCTGACAAATGGCTGGCGACTGGACACGAGGTCTTTGGCACAACCGGACCCGCGTTTGGAAGTGATCCTGTGCAGAAAGCATTGCCGCTAAGCTCATCATCATTAATTAAGGCTCGACTATCAATATGTAATTATCTCTACTGTCTTCAGCACTACGGGGGTAGGAGCCACGTCACAAAACTCTGGCTTTTCCGATAGCATATAGCTCATTTCACATCTAAAGTTTGGCAAGGGGATCATGATTGCATTACCTCTTCTCCCAGGTGGGAATAGGGCAGCTGTGCCCTTCAACAAAAGCACTTAACCTGAATTGCTTCGGTAAACACCAGCCTGTGTAAATGGAACAGGAGGAAAATGCAGCCTCAGGGTTGCCCAGACGCAAACGTTATTGCTTAGAGGTTGCTCTTTCATACTTCAGGAGACTTAATGGGCTTCTCGTTTATGTTTTGGCTAAGTATGAACTTCGTTTCTTACAGTGCATGAGGAGAAATAAAAATAGACACAAAATAGACACATAAAATGAACGGAGAGAGGGGTTTGGATCCCTAGCAACTGCCTAGCAACCACCCAAATTACCCTAGCAACCGCCTAGCAACCGCCTAGCAACGGTCTAGTAATGCCTTAGTAAGTGCAACCACTCAGGAAACCCTAGCAACCGCCTAGTAACATCTTAGCAACCACTCAGAATACCCTAACAACCACCTAGCAACACCTTAGCAACCACCTAGCAACCACTTAGGACACCTAAATATATATATATATATATATATATATATATATATATATGTGTGTGTGTGTGTGTGTGTGTGTGTGTGTGTGTGTGTGTGTGTGTGTGTGTGTGTGTGTGTGTGTGTGTGTGTGTGTGTGTGTGTGTGTGTATATATATATATATATATATATATATATATATATATATATATATATATATGTGTGTGTGTGTGTGTATATATGTCTATTCAACAGTTCTGTCTGGTTTTTTAATCTGATTGGCTGATAGCACTGCGATATTCTGCAAGTAACAGCACTCGACCCGCCTCTTTACCCTTCAACCTTGTGTATTACCTCACTTACATAGCCTACAGCGACAAGCAGAGAACACTCAGTTTGACAAATATTACAGCTGTTGGACAACATTATGTACTTTTGAGGCTTTTTTAGGCGAAGTTGTAGTTGTTTAGATTGAAACTATGTAGTTTATTTATAAGGGTAGTGTCTATTTTTTTTTAATATTTAAACACTTCTGAGAGACATCTCACATCTGAGAGTGTGTCGGTGGCCATTAGCCTATCTTTGAGCAAAGACAGTTGATGATGTTCATCCACAAGATGGCGGCAGAGACCGCATAAGTTTTTTTTAATCATTTTTATTATTTGTTTTTATTTTCTTATACTGGTTTCTTTTATTCCTGTTTATGCAAAGCACTTTGCATTGCCACTGTGTATGAAATGTGCAACATAAATAAACTTACCCTGCCTTGCCTAAGAGAAAACCAGTGTAACTTCAAACTACAGCTGATCAAATACTGGGCGATATCTCTGTAGACTGATGGTATTTCATGCTGTTCAGCTTTATAATCTTAAAATGTCAGCAAAATCACCTGTTTTTTCAACACTTTAGACATTATGCTAGAGAATCATTCAAACACTAGCTCTAAAATGACGTTGGAGAATTAGTAACAACTTCTGCTATTCTGAAATATTTAATAATTGTTATAAATAAGCGTCTCACATTTACTAAGCATTATAAATAAATGGCTTTTTTTCAGTAAAGAGTATTCAAACTACTGTTTCCCTGTTATAAATCTATTTCTGTTAGCATGTCTGTTTTACAATGCATGCTTTTAGGCCCTTGTTCTAATTATGTTGAAGGTTCCAGATATGAAATTTGAACATAGAGAGTGAACATTATGAGAACATGACTTGAAAAAATTCTGGAGAAGTAAACAGAGTAACTTCATAAATGTTAATTTATGCATAAATATTCTTTTGCAACCCATGCCCTCATTACATCTTTATTTACCAACTAATTAGCAACATATTCCTTTCAGTCAGTAAATTAGGCGAATGTCACGATGCGTGATTAATATTCACTGCAAAAGACTTGACAGCATGAAGGCTATTTATGAATGTGAGGTTGCCAAGTTCATATCCTCTGTATTATTTTTTTTTACTTTAGCTCTTGTAACTAGACAAGATATACTATATATATATATATATATATATATATATATATATATATATATATATATATATATATATATATATATATATATATATATATATATTAGAAGAGCTGCACGATTCTGGCTAAAATGAGTATCGCGATTTTTTTGGCTTAGAATAAAGATCACGATTCTCTTACGATTCTGTAGATGTAAAATAAAGCTTAATATGAGATTATTGTTTTTTTCTCAAACAATTATGTGTAAGATATAGGCCTATGCTTGCAATATGTCATTGAGAACATTATTAGACCATTCAATTCACTGGTAAAGTCAACATTATATAGGCTAGAGTAGTTATACTGACACTTTAAACATTTATTCTCATGCACAACTGTCAAATGCTTGTCGCAGTCATAACTCTAAAATGCAATATGACTATTTAAATCATGTGCACGCTTTCGGTTTGATTCATACTACTAAGTGCTGTTCATACGTCTATCATTAAGTAGGGCGTGCGTCCGCACAGTCAGCAGCTCACGTCACGTGTGATTTCCCAGCCGCAAATACAGCATTATATGAAGACAAAAATGACATTTTTGGGTGAATTATACCTTATAAATACAGTATGTGCCTCTTTCAACATCATTTGGAGGTGTCTATGTTGCTGAGCAACCTGTGTGAAACAATGAAAAGACTCGTGCAGCCGCCTTTGCTTTGCTCTTGAACTTGAAAATATGATTGCATAATCGTAGAAATGCTGGATTAAGATCGTCTAGGGGGTCGAATCGAGATCTTTTTTCGATTAATTGTGCAGCTCTAATATATGTATATACTTTATTTAGTTAAGAAAATTGTCTGAAATATTTATGAATGCTGTGATTGGGTTTTATATGTTCATGTAGTCAACTGCTGGTCTAAACAATGCCATTTCTGTTAGTAGAAGTTATCATAAAATCTCATAGAGATTTTGTTCAAATGATAAAGACTGCTGTGATTTATGTTTCTGAATTCTGTAGAAAATGTTTTTTTTTTTTTTTAACAGTGTATATTAGAATATAAAAAGGTAACATTACTGGGTATTTTTTTAAACATTGTACAGAATCATATTATATATTATGTTAGAGAGTCTGAGTTTTTTTGCATTCATCTTGTTAAAAGTTTGATTCATTCAAATGATTTCTTTTGACCTAAATGATTCACTCTCATATACATATAGCAGATACTGAGCTTAGACTATCAATGTCCTTTTTCTGCATCTGTTATGCGTTGTGTTGATTTATTACTGTTTATTAAATTATTTCAAAGATCAAATACTATTTTCATTCATCAAAGCGTCTTTGATAGTTCATACTGTGTGTTTGTCACTCACGTGCACGAGCACCGATTTGGTTTCAGGCATTTGTTGGCGATTTCTCAAAACCTGATGCCGAGTCTAAATCGGGGCTAAAATCATGCAGTTTGAACTCGGCATAAGCCCTTGTGATCTCACTAGCCTGCATGTGTATTTTTGTAGTTCCCAAACTTTGTTTGCTGTAGGCTTTGCTAGGTTAACTCTGTAAAAGCCAATGTTTCCCTTTGCATTGAACTTTGAGCATATTACATTCAGAGATACTGTTTATGTTCACACAGCTACATTACACATCAACTAAAGTTTAAAATATGATATCGTAGTGGACCAGCCATTTAAGGAGGCTAATTATATTGACCTTAACATGGTTTTACAAAATTAAAAACTGCTTTTATTCTAGCCGAAATAAAACAAATAAGACTTTCCCCAGAAGAAAAAAAAATTATCAGACATACTGTGAAAATTGCTTGCTCTGTTAAACATCATTTGAAAAATATTTAGGAAAAACACAAAATATTCACAGAAGGGCTCATAATTTTGACTTCAACTGTAAATAAAAAATATAAATTACTGGTCTATTTTAACTGAAGGTTTCTATGATACATTAAACCACCGCTGAACTAAAATCAGGTTTCTTTTCTGAAAAATGGTCAATGCCCTGCCAAGTTTGAGGCTGTTTATAATTTTGAAGGTAACCTTATAAGTGGCAAAGTGGGAATGGGACAATTACAAAAAGTGTGAGGGAAAATATTCCAGAGATGGAAAAAATGACAGCAGATGTGCAAGCCTTCCCGGAAAGAGTTCAGGAAGAAGCCGTTTCTTTGGTCTGGGCTGTTTATCTTTTCTAAAGCAGGTCCTTTTATAGAGATCCAACTATCCTAAAAAAAAAAAAAAAAAACAGTAAAAGAGCAGACACTACTGTGATCCTTTACTTCTGCTCTGGCCAAAAAACTCTAAACCTGAAGCCAAAATGAAATATAAGTGATCATATTATGGAATGAATAAAAAGAAAATGATCATATTTCTCCATTAAACTTATGAATAATATGCAAGTACTAAATAAGATAGGATTCTTAAAGTACATATCTGACGCAAAAACAATTATGCAAATTTATATCCATATTAACAACACATTTTATTATATAAACTATTTTTGAGTATATTTTTACTCAAAACGCGACCTCTGGTGGAAACGCCATGTCCCAACAGCACGCTAAGTGACAAGATACGCGATGATAAGGAATTGGGCTGTTTGCACCAGACGAAACATGACAGAAATTTAAATACAGTCATTTAAAAGCACAGAATAGTTCATTCACTGCTCTTCAACAAAATGATGAGGTTTAGGCAACAGTGCTAACCACTGAGCCACCATGCCGCCTTAACATAGACATCCATTTTTTTTTCATATGTAATGTGTAATATTTACTTTTAAATGTGTTTTTGTTCTAATTTAATGTGTGTAATTTAGCTTTTTGCCATGTGAAGCTGCTTTGTAACAATAATTACTGTGAAAAGTGCTATACAAATAACCTTGAAGTTTTTTATACATATCATTTCTAATTAAATAAACCTGTTTGATTGTGTTATTATACTGTACATGTATTTAGATAAAGATTTTTCATTGGACTGAATCATTACATAAAAAAAAAATAGGAGAAGACGTAGCTAAAGCACAATCATTTATCAATTACTCTTTCATTGTGTGTTTGCACAAAGCGGAGCACAAAGCATCCCGGCCAACTGTCCTTCTTTTAAGATCGGGACGTCCAGAGGTCAATTAGCTGTAGTGTGTGCTATCGGCTGCAGGAAGAGCATGTCTCTCAGACGGCCTGTAGGACAGATAATCAATGAGTGCTCCTGTCACCCACTGCTATCTGCAGCACACAATCGGAAGCTTCGGAGACCAGAATAACTTTGTTTTTCACTAAGCTGATTACGTTGAAACGGCCACACAAACCCAGCCTCTCTCTCTCCCAATTCAATTCAATTTAAATGAGCTTTATTGGCATGACTTATCAGGTATTGCCAAAGCATTGCAGATAACATACAGTGCATCCGGAAAGTGTTCATGGCGCTTCACTTTTTCCACATTTTTTTTTTGTTACGGCCTTATTCCAAAATGGATACAAATTCATTTATTTCCTCAGAATTCTACACACAAGACCCCATAATGACAATGTGAAAAAAAAAGAGTTTTTGAAACTGTTGCAAATTTATAAATATAAAAATAAATTTAAAAAAATCACGTGCATCAGTATTCACAGCCTTTGCCGTAAAGCTCTAAATTGAGCTCAGGTACATTCTGTTTCCACTGATCATTCTTGAGATGTTTCAGCAGCTTAATTGGAGTTCAGCTGAGGTCAATTCAGTTGATTGGACATGATTTGAAAAGGCATACATCTGTCTATATAAGGTCTATACAAGTCAAAGCACAAACCAAGCATGAAGACAAAGGAATTATCAATAGACCACTGAGACAGGATTGTCTCGATGCACAAGGCTGGGGAAGGTTACAGAAACATTTCTGCTGCTCTGAAAGTTCCACTGAGCACAGCGGCCTCCATCATCCGTAAGTGGAAGATGTTCTGAACCACCAGGGCTCTTCCTAGAGCTGGCCGGCCATCTAAACTCAGTGATCGGGGGAGAACGGACTTAGTCAGGCAGGTGATCAATAACCTGATGGTCACTCTGTCTAAGCTCCAGCGTTGTTCTGTGGAGAGAGGTGAACCTTACAGAAGGACAACTATCTGTGCAGCAATCCACCAATCAGGCCTGTATAGTAGAGTGGTAAGTATAGTAAGAAACTAAATTCTCTGGTCTGATGAGACTAAAATTGAACTCTTTGGAGTGAATGCCAGACGTTATGTTTGTAGAAAACCAGGCACCGCTCATCACCAGGCTAATACCAAAATGGTGGCAGCTTCATGAAAATAAAATGAGAAATGTGGTAAAAATCTACACAAATAAAAAGACTAATATGATTATTAAAAAGATAATAGACAAAGTAGTAAAAAAAATATTTAAAAATAATAATAATATCAAATAAAATCCAAAACTGTACATTCATTCAGATGGCTTGTGATGATGTGTCGTCTTTGTTTTTGTTGGATAAATAAGTTATATCTTTGAACTTTAATAATAAACCTATATAAAATACAGTGCTTCCCACCTCCAATCGCAATGACTTCTAGGACTTCTAGAGCGAGTTCGGTGCAGAAGTCTGCATCCATGAGTCCTCTATATCAAGAACACATCAGGGAAGTTTCACGCGCTCTCCATTCTTTCGGCCTTGTGTATTGGAATTGAACTTTGGCAGTTGATGATGACGTTCCAGAGAACGCAAGATCGCTGAAGAACGCATATTGAGAGACAGCCCGTATTTCAGTCTTTAAAATAGCAAAAGTGGATTCAGACATGCCCTTAATGCTTTTGCGGCCTGCGCTTTAGACTTTGCGCCTAGATCATTAAAATAGAGTCCACAATGTTTACTACGTTCTGAGAGCTGAGCCGCTTATTTTAATTTTCTCAAACATATCAAAGATGTTTCTGACTACACTGTAAAAAATGCTGGGTTCCACACAATCAGGACAACATGAAGGAATTGAGCTAACTTGTTCGTTTTTAGAAATAAAAGTGGATTGAACAAAGCAATTAAGTTGTTCCCCTCCAAAAAAACTCATTGTGTTATAAATAAGTTATAAATAATTTGTGAACAAACAGCAAATGTCATGTCTAGTTTTGTCTACTGACTGACTGATTGTCTCTCTCTCACCTGTCGGTTGATTCCAGCAGGGCCAGAAACATCTGCATGACTGGAGGGTAAGGTAGGACCAACACTCCTGTCGCTCGGAGAAATGAAGAGCAGAGACAAGCATCTCCAATCAGAGCCATCCATCTATCAGCCTCAGATCAAGTCAAGGTCGAGCTCAGACAGTTCCGACTTTTAAGATGATAGGCAAGATACGACCTGCTGGCTGTGCACTTCCCCAGGCTGACGGGATCCTGGACAGAATCACAATTACACATTTAGATTCTACACAGTTAAAAAATATCTCTCAAATAGTACTTTCCGTATTTAGTGATTCACAAGTGTTTTCCGTTTAGTTATGGTTGTGAATTGCATTATGGGATGTTGATCTCTGCTCTGTTGAGTTTTGATGTTGTAAATTCAACTCTACAGTTTAACAAAGTGACTTTTATTGACATTTAGTAGTTTGAGATAATATAATGTATGAGAAATAGAGAAATAAGTCTGGAAAATGTACTGGCAGTTTAAGGTTTTTGTAGCGTAATATACAACACCAAGACGATATATCACTTTAAACTATTAAAAATGTTCATTAACTCACCTTCTTCGCTTAGTCACTTTTTCCAACATTTCAAGGTTAAAAGTTGTTGTAAGAAAGATCAAGGTCCCATAATGCAATTCAAAAGCGCAAACAAACTGGGGAAAAAGAAAAACATGAACCACAAAACATGAAAAAAAAGTAAATTTCTGGATATTTAGAACAAAAAAAGAAAAAAAAAACACTCAAACATATTTGAAGTAACTTCATATACACATATACACACTTCTGCTCTGTAAAAAGCGCTCAGTTTATTTTAAAAAGTAAGTAAAATTAGCAGAATTGTTAAAATTAGGTCAACTTAACAGTTTCCAGTTACAACAGGTTTACCTACTTTATTTTTAACTAAAGTCAACTTGTTAATTTAAGGAAGGGGTGTCCAAACTCAGTCCTGGAGGGCCGGTGTTCTGCTGAGTTTAGCTTTAACTTGCCTCAACACACCTGCCAGGAAGTTTTTAGTATATCTAGTAAGAGCTTGATTAGCTGGTTCAGGTGTGTTTGATTAGGGTTAGAGCTTAACTCTCAATGACACTGACCCTTCAGGACCGAGTTTGGACACCCCTGCTTTAAGGCAAAGGAGTAGCTCACTTTAAGTAATTAATCCCTTTCTGCAGTGTGTTTACACTTTTTAAAGCCTCTTTTGCTCACCCGTGATGTGTTTATTTGATCAGAAAGGCAGTAAAAACTGAAATATCTTAACATTTTAACCTTGCTTAAAAAATTAAACAAACTATTTAAGTGAAGGGACACAGTGGCTCAGTGGCCCTGTTGCCCCACAGCAAGAAGGTCGTTGCTTCGAGTCCTGGCTGGGCCAGTTGGCATTTCTGTGTGGAGTTTGCATGTTCTTCCCTTGTTGGCATGGGTTTGCTCATGTTTCTCCCACAGTCCAAAAACATGTGGTATAGGTGAATTGAGTAAGCTAAATTGTCCGTAGTGTATGGGTGTGTTTGGGTGTTTCCTGGTGTTGGGTTGCAGCTGGAAGGGCATCCGCTGCATTAAATATTTTCTGGATAAGTTGGCGGTTCATTCTGCTGTGGTGAACCCTGATTAATAAAGGGACTAAGCAGAAAAGAAAATGAATGAATGAATAAATTTGAGTGATGTGATAGCATGGTGTGGTTAGCACTGTCGCCTCACAGCAAGAAGGTCGTTGGTTAGAGTCCTTACTGGGCCAATAAGCATTTCTGTGTGGAGTTTGCATGTTCTCCCCGTGTTAGCGTGAGTTTTCTCTAGGTGCTCTAGTTTCCCCCACAGTCCAAAGACATCCAGTATAGGTGAATTGGGTAGGCTAACTTAGCCAAAGACTAACTTGGGCATAGTGTATGTGTGAGAATGTGTGGATAAGTTGGCGGTTCATTCCGCTGTGGTGAGCCCTGATGAATAAAAGGACTAAGCTGAAGGAAAATGACTGAATGAATGAATGAATGAATGAATGAATGAATGAATGAATGAAAATTTGGGTGATTAAAAATGTGTGTATACATTTTCAAAACAAAAACTTGAAACAGTTTTGAATAACTACAAATTATATCAAGTTATTTTTAAAAACATTGTTTGTATTTGTTATTTAAGGACATTTGGTCTCAGAAATATTAGTTTATAGACTCTTAATATACCCATTTTTGACAGTCTTTACCTCCCAAATCATACATTCAGCTTAATTTTATGCCTAATTGATTTTTTGCGTGTATTTACTCTACTTAAAATAAATGTTTCATGTAAATGTTTGTTTAATTTATGTATTATTAGTAATTTCAGGTATACGGAAGTACATTTACTATCTGTCCCTACATTCTGATCAACTCTATCACATCTAAACAGGATGACAAGCTGTAAATTCTGTAAAATTCTCTGGCAGGAAACTCAGAAAGGCATACCATCTCTTTAAGAGTAATATGCTCAAGTGTCCTCCTAGGCTTCAGTTCATGGCACCAGGTAAACACCGTGGCGACGCTTTCCTGCTTCAGCCTATGTAACCCGGTGAGCGTTAAAACACTGCAGTCCTCTGTAGCACTCCCATGTGTTGTCTGTATTAGTGTTGTCTGAGTACTAAAGTTTTAAAACGTCCACTTCCCACTAACAATCAAGCGCCGCTGAGCGTGTTCATAAACAGATGAACAGCTGATTTACCATAGTGTTCACCAGTGCTCATCAGTTTACCACTCTTCACCCAGTGCAAACAGATACACGGACACTGGAGCGCGAAGCAGCCGTGAAGATCGGTCGAGTCATCAAGCAGATCGCTCGTCTGTGTTTGTACTCGGTAAACAGCGCAGGGTGAACTGATGACCTTCTCGGCCAATCACAATCATTTCTGTTGAGCATGTGAACACAATGGCAAATCAGAGCTGTTTTAAGAAAGCCATCAACAGTGCCTTAAATGTTAGCGGGAAATTGATGGTATTTCTTTTAATTTAGTATCATGACAAGTCCAATACAGTGAAAGAATCAGTTCATTAACTCGAGTTTGATAAATGGCATCTAAAATGTGTGTTTGGAAAAGAAAACGTTAGCTAACTAGTGCCATTTCCCTTAACTTAGCTGAAAATGAGCTCTGATATCCCTTTTTATTTTCACTATTCATTCAGAACAGACCTTCAGGTCACTCGGAAGGCGAGAAATTGTAAATTTGTGTCACTTTCTCTTCACTGACAAGATACACAGCCAAGTACACAACGGTCCTATATAACTCTCAACGATACCCTGCTGAAAAATCCAGCTTAAACCAGCCTAGGCTGGTTGGCTGGTTTTAGCTGGTTGACCAGCCTGGTTTTAGAGGGTTTTTGGCCATTTCCAGGCTGGTTTCCAGCCATTTCCAGCCTGGTCTTAGCTGGTCAGGCTGGAAAATTACCAGCCAAATCCAGCTAAAACCAGCTTGACCAGCCTGGTTTAAGCTGAACATAGCTGGTTTTGGCTGGACTCCCAGCTTGGCTAGGCTGGTCAAGCTGGTTTTAGCTGGTCATCTCCCAGCCTGACCAGCTAAGACCAGGCTGGAAATGGCTGGAAAGCAGCCTGGAAATGGCCAAAACCCCTCTAAAACCAGCCTGGTCAACCAGCTAAAACCAGCCAACCAGCCTAGGCTCGTTTAAGCTGGATTTTTCAGCATGGTACTTCCAGGTTTCTTCCCACCACAGCCTCGATTTCGCTTTTAAAATGGCAGCCATGTGAAATCAGTCTATTGACTTGTAAAAAAAGGATAAACCAATAATTGATTAATTGTGTTTCCCATTACTGGGTTGCAGCTGGAAGGGCATACACTTTGTAAAACATATGCTGTGTAAGTTGGTGGTTCATTCTGCTGTGGCGACCCTTGATGATTTAAGGGATTAAGCTGAAGGAAAATAAATTAATGAAAAATGAATATTCCACTCATACCCACATCTAATGAATGCATCATTTTCTAGGTGGTCATTTAAGAACCAGTACACACAGTTTCAAGTGTTCTGCAAACTATCTTGTGCATTATAAAATCTTGTGATTATTGAAGAGTTTTCTTTGCAGCTCTGTGCAGAAATCACAGCGAGACGACAGTGGGAATCTTCATGCCGTCGGCAGTCTGCATGGCTTCAGAGAGTTTTCAGTGCGGGATTAGCTGACCTTGCAGGTTTGGATCTCAAGAGACTCTCTGCAAACTCCTCTGGGTCTAAAAGTCTCCCTTAATTCATCCTGAGCCCCGCTGACAACTAAACTTGGCACAAATGTGAGAACGCCAACACTTCTAGAGTTTCGCCCAGGAAATGAAGTTGAACCTGAGGTGAAGCAAACACAATAGTCGGAGAGTCAATGAGAAGAAACTGGCTGTAAAACTCTGATGTTTGCACGCCTGCTAAAATAAGAAAATGAGTTCTGCGCAGTAAATACACACTCAATTAATTGCAATGGGGAAAAGAGCTTTGACTAATACCAAATTCATTTGCAAGTTTTATAATTACGACAAACACATGGCCACAAATCCTTCCATTAGCACAATATCATTTCAGTAATGTTACTAGAGACTAATGATGCTAATTTATGGACTGCATTAAGTTATCGAACAGACATGGGGGACTGAAATTGCATTGATTCATCACTCATAATACAAGACAAAACCTTGTGTTAAAAGGCCTTAAATGTATTCTGACCAGCTAAAGGGCAGCTGTGTTAACAAAAACAACATACACCTTACAATTCGCAGAGTCCATTAAGCTGAAACTAATGATGATTTTATATTAAAAACGCAGTTCGTGACATTTTTATTAGCAATTTACAACTAATGGGCCTTTTGCTAATGGAGCTCAGAATATTAGACACATGAGTGATGGGAAACAAACAGCGGTGATGCCCCAATGTAGGTTTTCTGAGGGCGTGATGAACGTTCGGCAGGATTTCCAGAGATATCCCCCGCAGGACGGACTCAGAAACGCGTACAGACACATGCATTAATTATTTAGAGCCACGAGACCCAGCCTGAGCCTGATAAATGCGTGTTTGAAGTTTCATTGCTCTCCAAGCCATTTAGCAAGAGTAAAGAGCGCCATCGCTGAACTTATCATCTACTTTATCTCTCGCCTGTCTCTGAACACCAGCCTGATGCTCTCTATTGAAGGAGAAAGATGATCCGGACATGCATAGGACCAAGATTGAATCGCAGTCCAGCTTTTAGCTTTGATTCCATTAGATTTCGCCCATACTGTATTTTCCCATTGTGTTTGACAAACTGGGACAGGTTGTAGCACTTTTTATTGCTTTTTTGGGGTATTTAGATATTCTCAAGAATAATCTGAAGATTCATTTTTTATTTGAACATGCTTTTTGGTTCTGAGAATCTGAGGCGCACCACTCTGCATTTTTTGTTGACAAGGAAAAAGGAAAATGCGCTGCGCTTTTCATGTCACTGTAGGCAACCACTGAATTAGCTGCGTATTGTGTGTGAGCGCTGCTATTGATATTGTTATAGTTGTAATATTTAATAATGTACTGATTAGGAATCGGTGTAAGATTCTGATGATATGATAACCTTGGATATAAATATAATATAAATATCCATATAAGTTTTACTATTTCACTTATTGTGGTTACTGCTCTAAAATATATTCGTTTTAAATGTCTGGGTAAAAACACAAAACATTTTTCCCTTTATATAAATATAACATATAATATATTTTTAATTTGTGAAACATTTAAAATATTTTAGAACAGTAAAAATGTCAGGCTAATTAATTGAAATGAATTTTTGACTTCTGCTGACTTCATTTGTTTCAAAAACATAATTTTTTTACAATTTAAAACGATATCCTTGGATATCTTTTCTGCTGATGATACTGTTTTCCTAAAAATACAACAAAAAAAAGTAAATAAAGAAATCTACATGAGCATTACTTTTGATGTTTTTATAAATGTTATATTTAATAATATTGTGATATTCACAATATGTCAAGCCATACAGCTTCGAATAACATAAAATAGCGACCGCTAGTCTCTCCTGATTTAAGCAGCTGAAATATTTTCTTGTTGACAAGGAAAAAAAAAGAAGTGCACTGTGCTTTTTCTGTCGCTAGGCAACCACTGAATTTGACATGTATTGTTAACAAAAAAAGTGCACAGCAGTTTTTTAATGTTGCTAAGCAACCACTGAATTTGATGTGTATTGTGTGTGAGCACTGCAGTTGATATTGTTATAATATTTAAAAATATTGTGATATTCACGATTTGTGTTTAAAAGTCTCTGTAGTCGTCTTAACAACACAACCACTGCTGTCACCTCAAAGGAAACCCCATCTCTTTTTTTATTTGATTGGACAATGAAAAAGATGTGACTGACGTAGCACACTTTTCCCCCTCTGAGTTTACTTATATACACACACAAACACACACAGAATTGAGAGGAGAATTAGGTAAGCAAAACTGGCTGTAGTGTATGAGTGTGCGTGAATGCGAGTGTGTATGGGTGTTTCTCAGTACTGGGTCGCTGCGTAAAACACATGCTGGATGAGTTGGCTGTTCATTCCGCTGTGGCGACTGCTGATAAATAAGGGACTAAGCTGGAAGAAATTGAAAGAATGAATAACTATAAAATATTGAGTGGGGCCCGAGGGGTCGCGGGACAATAAAGGGGGAGCTGCCTGATGATTTCCTAAAAACTATTTATTTTTATTAAACAATAAGAATGACCATATTTTATCCCTAACCTACTGAAGAGAAAAAAATAGTCATTCATAGTTGCTATAAACTATAGTTACTATTGTAGCTTATAGTTACTAGTTCTATTAGATTGCGACCCCTGGGGTAATTACATTTTATTTCATGAGTTCACACTTGCATTAGTTTAAGTATAAAGCATATTTGGCGTGATGTCTGAGGGGAGGGCTCTGAGCTCGAGGAGACACCCCAACTTGTCAGGAAAAAAAAAGGAGTTGGGATTAGAGCGATGTGTCTAGCCCGGCCCCAGAACGCTCCCCCCGGAAATTTAATGCAAGAGGTGAGGTGACGGGGTGGTGGAGGCAGGCCCGGATTGGCTAATCGGGAGGACCGGGAGAATTCCCGGTGGGCCGGTCCGTTTTTTGGCCGCGAGGGCCGGTGTCCCTAGCTCCAGAATCTGTTGCTCTCAGCTGTCACACTTTTTAAATTAATTTATTTATTTACTTGTCCACAGTCTTCTTATTCAATATTTTACCGCAGCTCTGCTCTTTTTATCTATTTTCTCGCAGCCTCGTAATGAATATGCAGCCTGTAAGTTAATTATTATATAACTGTTGTGGTTGAGTGGTTAGCACGTTAGTTGTCGATGCCACCGATCCGGGTTTGATCCTTGTCTGAGTAGTTTTTTTTTTTTTTTCATTTTTATTGTTAAGACATACAATACTGTTAGGGTTGTTGAACATTTAAAGTTCTAAAGCAGCTGTTTTCTCAAAAAAAAAGAAGACGTGATAGTGTAATTAAAAACTGAATTGGAAATGACCTTATTTCAATATAGTCAGTCGTGAACTGAGGTGGGCCGGTCTGAGGCTTGAAACTCCAGTCCCACTCAGGCCCTGGTTGGAGGGATGTTAAAGTCGTGAGATGCTGCAGGTAAGACAGCTTTGGTATATATAGGGGGTTGTTCAAGAACTGACTTTATGACTTTATTTCTATTAAGCACTCTCCGGTCTTCTTGTATCGCAAAACTACAAAGACAAACGTCTGCTGCTGCTTATATCAGAAGTAAAACTAAGTGCTTTACATTGGAGATAAGCTGCGCTGTTTTATTTTAGATACCGAGGCTCGTCTAATGTGATCAATATCACTAACTGATGTCAGGGGCCTAGTAGATAGTGTACACAAACACGTTAGACATTATGTGTGTCTGTGTGTGTGTGATATATTTTACATTCATTTGAGGGATGCGAAAAGTACTGCAAATTTTAATTGGTCTATTTACAATCATTCATTTATTTTCCCTTTGGCTTAGTCTCTGATTTATCTGGGGTCGCCACAGCAGAATGAATCGGCAACTACTCCAGCAGATGTTTTTGCAGCAGGTGCTCTTCCAGCTGCAATTCTGTACTGGAAAACACCCATACACTCTCACACTCACTAAAACACTACAGCTAATTTAGTTGACCCAATTCATCTATAGCATGTTTGGACTGTGGGGGAAACCGGACCACCCGGAGGAAACCAACCCCAACACGCCAAACTCCACACAGAAACCAGCGACCTTCTTGCTGTTAGATGAAAGTGCTAACCACTGAGCCACCGTGCGACCTATTTACAGTCATTTAATTTAATTTAATTTAATTTAATTTAATTTAATTACTAATTGTATAAAGAGATTTTTCTATTTAATTAAATTGTTTCATTGTTATTCAACTATTAAAAGTAATATACCACATCAATATAATCATCAGAGTTTAAGAGAAAATATATTGGAAAGTCAATTTAAATCAGTGTATTCTATTTGCAAGTTCCCAGATCATGCTTGAAATGTCGTGGTTATAGAGCTTTTTCAGAAGCGGCTCAAAGACTTGGGAACGACCTTCCCCTCTCCATCTCTAACTTTTTGGTCTTTTCAGAGGTCACTGAAAACACTTATTTTCCTTAGCTTTTAATCATGTGTTGTGAGTTCATGTACTTTGATTCATTGTTTGTTTTGCATGTGTTATGATTTTTATGTACAGCACTTTGGTACCCATTGTGGTTGATTTGCAGTGCTCTAGAAATAAATTGAGTTGAGTAAAATTGACCATTTTTAAGTGTTATTCAAATGCACTTATTTAGCTGACTTTATTTAGTGAAAGTAAACAAATAATAACAAACCTTTTTCATGATCAAAAGCTGATGAAAAGGTGTCTGCGAACACGCACACGCACATGCACATACAACCACACACACACACACACAAAAATACGTGCACACAATTTTCTAAATTTATAATAAAAAAAACTAAATAAAAAGGAAAATATCGAAAGAAAAAATAATTTACAGTATATTATAAATAATAATAACCATTGTTTAAAGATACTGATTATTATACTTGGTAAATATGACGTATAAATAAAAACTAAAAACTATTATTATTATTATTATTCAATATATTATTTTTTTAATTACTTAATTTTAATTAAACTAATTTAATTATAACTAAACTATATTGAAGATACTTACTAATACTTAAATGTAAAATGCAAAAAAATCTATTTAAAAAAAATAATATAAAAAAAAAAAATTAGATTCAGAATATCTAAAAATCAAGCTAGTTTCCTCCGGGTGCTCCGGTTTCCCCCACAGTCCAAAAACATGGGCTGTAGGTGAATTGGGTAAACTAAATTGTTCGTAGTGTATGTGTGTGAATGCGTGTGCATGGATGTTTCCCAGTGATGGGTTGCAGCTGCATATATTGGCAGTTCATTCTGCTGCGGCGACCCCTGATCAATAAACAGACTAAGCCGAACAGAAAATGAAAGAATCAATAAATTTTTCTCAGGATAACTTAATAATTTTAGATTAATTTGGATGATTTTGTAGGGGAGTGCATAAAATACAACATATTACAAGCAGCAATAAATAAAGCAAATATACTAAATGACACAGAAATAAAGTAATCAAATGTACAAATAAAGCTGTATATTATTAATTGTGCCAATAATTTCATACAATAAATCTTTGTTAAACCAAACATAATATTTCCTTGTGCCTAAATGCTTTAAACATGCTTAAAATGTTTTCACAGGCCTTAAAAACACAAGCAATTGATAAACTTTCACTTTTCACTAAACTTTTCACTCCAAAATTGTCATGTTCTGAACAGTTGTACCTGGTCAACAATAATCCTGACTCCTTATTGCACGTCTTAAGCCTGGTTTATACTTCTGCGTCTATTGCGACTAATGCCATGCGACTATTGCGTATTCACACATTGTGTTATCGATGCTAAAATGATATATTGTGCAGCCCTAATTTGATATCTATTAAAGCAACAGGCGACTGAAACCAACCAACATAGAAATCCAGAACTGCATCTTCCCAATAAAGACAAGAGGTAATCAATTAAACAGCATATATTTGTCTATTAGCATTTCCAATGTCCACTTGGGCCTATATTTCACTCTTATGGCTGAGAATGAGATGTTGGCCTTCCTCAATAACCAGCGCAGTGAAATGTGACAATGAAACAGAAATGCAGTGGTGTAAAACTGCCCTGCCGCCATCAGCCGCCCATTCTCACGTTATTGCGACTGCGCTGGCCTGTAAAATAAATGCCTCTATTTGGAGCAAAATGAGATTTTTTTTTCTCAGCCGAGCAGAGATCTGCTGATGGCTTTACTTCAGAAGCGAAGAGAAAATAACAGCTGCCAATCAGAAGAGAAACACCACTTTACCAAGAGAACCACCGAGAGTATCGCTGTTCTTCATGCTCTTATATTATACAGTAAAGTCAGAATTATCAGCCCTCCTGAATTATTAGCACCCATGTATGTATTTTTATCAAAATAATTTGTTTAACGAAGAGAAGATTTTTTCAACACATTTTTAATCATAATAGTTTTAATAACTCATTTCTAACAACTGATTTATTTTATCTGTGTCATGATGACAGTAAATAATATTTGACTAGATATTTTTCAAGACACTTCAATACAGCTTAAAGTGGTTTGAAAGGCTTAACTAGATTATTTAAAAAATACCTTGAATTTTAATACCTTTTAAGACATTTTAAAGACCTTAGAATATTTTAGACCTCATAGCAATAAATCAATGGAGCACAACCATGCAACAAAACTCAGATAAGCTTGAAAGAAGCTAAGCTTCTGCGGTTGTTTTCAGCGACAGGCTTCAGCCACTGTTTAAACTCATCGTTTTCCAACCAGGAGTACACAAACTTACATTTTTTTTCATTTTGCCGTCTGTTTCACTCTATGGTTTCGCTACATGTGGAGAGCGTCACATCACCTTCACATATTTGGCGCAAATTACATGACATCACCCAGATGGAGGAGCTTGGCCAGACACGCCCCAGCACGAACCAATCATGTGGATCAAGCCATTGTTAATATTAGGAGGAAAATAAATATATTTATGCTTTTTTTTTTTTTAGAGCTTTGGACAACGTTTGAACAAAACTTAGGACCTCGTAAAAATCTAATTAAGACTATTTATATTCACTTGTAATCATTTGGCAAATTGGCAGACACTTTTATTTGAATCTAATTACAATTGAGAACAATAGAATAATAGATCTTAGAATAGAATAGAATAGAATGTAGAGTGTATATAAACAACAAAAAATATGGCCCGTAAGTGTATATATGCATTTTCTAATCACTATTTAGTTCACTGTTTAATATTTGTATTGCCAATAAATCTCAACTGAATTGAGTTAATTTGAAAAATGGACGAAATGGAAAATAGATTAGAAGGTGATGGTGTTGCTTTTTAATAGGTGATTTTTTTTTTTTAAATGGCAGAATATTTAAAAAATAAAATAAAATCAAAGTGTTAGCATTAAAGGGCCAGAAAATTGTTTTATATACAATTGAAGGAACAGTATTTGTACAGTAGGAAAATAAAATGTCAATCATTATCAAGTTATCAAAATAATTTAACTTGGCGCACACACACACACTATATAAATATGCATAAATATACACACACACACACACACACACACACACACTTGAAATCAGAATTATTCAACCTCCTTTTAATTTTTTTTCTTTTTTAAACATTTTCCAAATGATGTTTAACAGAGCAAGGAAATTTTCACAGTATGTCTGATAATATTTTTTCTTCTGGAGAAAGTCTTAGTTGATTTATTTAGCCTAGAAAAGAAGCAGTTTATATTTTTTAAGGTCAAAATTATTAGCCTCTTTAAGCTATATTTTTTTGATAGTCTACAGAACAAACTATCATTATACAATAATTAACCTAATTAACCTAGTTAAGCCTTTAAATGTCACTTTAAGCTGTATAGAAGTGTCTTGAAAAATATCTAGTCAAATATTATTTACTGTCATCATGGCAAAGATAAAATAAATCAGTTATTAGAAATGAGTTAAAACTATTATGTTTAGAAATGTGTTGAAAAAAAATCTCTCCATTAAACAGAACTTGTGGAATATACTAATTAGTTATTAGGAATTAGTCATTATTTTTTCTCCAGTAACAGTAATGTTGACATCAGAAATTAAAAAGACGAGTCTTTCAGCTGATAACAAAGCAAACGAAATCAACAAAACAGCAATATTACTTAAGTGCTGAGTGACTGGTCAAATATGTTACATATTTGTATAGTTTATAGAATGGAGCAGAAGTTTAAAAAATTGAATAGTTTTAATAAAAAAGTACATAATATTTGTCTACTTATTTTGCAAGACACTAGTATTCATCTTGAAGTGACATTTAAAGGCATTATTAAGTTAAATTAGGGTAATTAGGCAAGTCATTGAATAACTCTGTTTGTAGACTATCAAAATAGTTCATATCTTAAGAGGTCTTATAATCTCCAGAAGAAAAAAATATTATAGGTAATTCTGTTAAACCTTGCTCTGTTAAACAGCATGTGAGAGCTATTTTAAAAAGAATACACATTTCAGAAGAGAGTTAACAATTATGACTTTAGCTGTCAAAGAATAATCTCACACCGGAGCTGCAATTCAAGCATTTAGAAAGTGAGATGAGGACATTACTTTTAATTAAATGTCCTTCATTTATTTCCATTTAATGCAGAAGCTACGTGTTTTAGCAGTTAGATGCTCAAGACAGATTGATTACAACTGAGGAGCATCACTTTTCAACAGCGCTGAGTTTTGTAGTGTTGCCATTGAAGCAGCTAAACAGAAGCAAATAATCATATTGGGTTTATTGTACGATAGAGATTCTTTACTGTTGCTTCCAATGCGCTACTGCTCTCTGCTGGATCAACATTGTGTTGCATGCTTATGTCTATCTACTATGGATATCTTTATCAGTGCCGAAATTTTTTAATGTGGAATATTATTGCATTGCATAGTGTCATTCCACTAGCTATGAATTTCATCCTACACCAACATTAAAATGGACTATTGTATATTTTGCAATGCATTAACATGGCAGCTTTTTGTCTTGTAATGCCACTTCCCTTTGATTATATCTAATGCGATAAAACAAATGCATAATCTTTGATTGAATATTTATCTTTAATCATAAAAAGCTTTCCTTGTTCACGTTTTAAGGTCACTGTACACAGATGATTTACATTGTATATTGAATTCACTTTCCCTTAAACACTGAATCGTCCATCCATCAAAAATGCAAAGATTGGAATAGAAAACACTGAAAGCATTCCTCTATTTCACACTCACCAGAGCAGAAATGAAATGCTCCGTCATGCCAACAGCACATAAAAAGCAATTTCCCAGCAAACAAACGTCAGTCCTGGATTAAATAATACTTTTGTGCAGGGAGATTTGCTGAAACAATCAAGAATTACGGACACTTTCATGAGAATTTCGATACAGCAATGCAAAAAGTCATTTTATCAGCCAAAGGAAAGTGAGTAGTAAGGAAAGTTTATTTTAGTGAATTAATTCTGTTTGTATACAATGGTGTGAAAAAGTATTAGTCCCTTTACTGGTTCAAGTTCCAGCTTGGCATTTCTGTATGGAGTTTGCATGTTCTCCCCATGTTGGTGTGGGTTTCTTCCAACTGCTCCGGTTTCCCCAACAGTACAAAGACATGCACTATAGGTCATGCGCCATTCTTAGACCTATTTTTTTTTTTTCTCTTTGTATCTGCATCCGTTAGGTTTTATTTGTAGAAAGTCTAGGATTTCATTTCATCTTTATTTAGATGATGCACAACTTTATTTACCCTTAAAACGGAAATATGCTGGGTCCATTACACCATTGTTGGACTGTCTTAAAGACAATAAATCAAGCACAAAATTTTTTAATGTGTTATAAAGAGAAGATGGAAGTGGTGGTATTTGGGTCTGGGGGAACTCAGGATTGTTTGGATCTTTTGTTTTAATTCCTTTTTATAAAACCTAATGTAAAAAACCATGGTGTTATTATGGATAGTGACTTTAAACTGGATACAGATTAACTCGGTAATTACAGCTAGTTTTTTCCAGTTGAGGCAATTATCTAAAGTCTTTTTTTGTCTTTTAGCGACTTTGAAAGGGTTATACATATTTTCATCTCAACTCGGCTAGATTATTGTAATGCCCTCTATGTGGGTAGAAGCCAGACCTCCATTACTCGTCTGCAGAGGGTGCAGAATGCTGCTGCTCGTTTGCTGACGGGGACACACAGGAGCAAATTACACCCATACTGGCTTCTCTTCATTGGCTTCCTGTACAGTGTAGGATACATTTTAAAATTTTAGTTTTGGTGTTTAAATGCCTAAATGGACTAGCACAAAGATACTTTTCCCTATTAATCCAATTGTATGCTCCATCAAGGGCACTTAGATGTACTGATCACCTACTTTTGGCTGTTCCACGCGCAAGGATAAAAACCAGGGGGACCGTGCCTTTGCAGTGGTGACCCCCAAACTTTGGAATAATTTGCCTCTCCATGTTAGACCCTTTCTGTTTTCAAATCTAGTCTTAAAACCCACTTTTACTCTTTGGCTTTTAATACTACTGTATATGAGAGTCATGTGTCTGTTGTATTTGTCATTTGTTTTAGATGGTCTATATGTGTACAGCACTTTGGTAAGCACTGGTTGTTTTTAAAAAGCACTTTATAAATAAACTTTGACTTGACTTTGATAGGTGAATTAAATAAACTAAATTGGAGGTAGTGTATGTGTGTGAATGAGTGTAATGGGCTTCAGCTGGAAGGGCATCCGCTGTGTAAAACATATGCTGGATAAGTTGGCGGTTCATTCCAATGTGGCAACCCCCGATGAATAAAGGGACTAAGCTAAAGAAAAATTAATGAATAAATGTCACACTTCAGATCAAAGACGAAAAAAATCCAAATCTACCTATAGCCCCTATTAAAACATACCTTATCTTTGGTCCTGAGTTCAATTTCTCGAGCCACATCGAGGCCAAATCACTGCCATACCCATTCTCAATCAAGAAATCACGTGAATAGAACCTGTCTGACAAAGTGAAGTAGACCAAACAATCCTCAAAAGCTAGACATCATGCCGGGATCCAAAGAAATTCAAAATCAAATAATAAAATAATTGAGACCTACCAATCTGGAAAATGTTATAATGCCATTTCTAAAGCTTTAGGATTTCATTGAAGCAACGGCAGTGAAAGCCATTCTCTACAACTGACAAATACATGGATCAGTAGAGAACCTTCCCAGAAGTGGCTGCCTGATCAACATTTCCATAAGAGTGCAGTGACAACTCATCCAAGAGCAATAGCATCTGGATGCAGCCTTTATGATGCAAGCTGAGATTGCATCACTCAGCGATGCAATGTCAGACACAATGCACTCAAATGGAGCAAGTGACGTCACTGTGATGGGTAGAGTTAGGGGTGGGGTTAGGTAAGCTCATTAAAAAGCATTGGATAGAGCTTAGATTGCACTGCACCAGGTCTGCATCCAGACCCCTCTCTCCAAGAGGTCACAAAAAAACCCAGAACAAAATCCAAACAGCTGCAGACCACACTTGCCTTGGGTAATGTGAGTGTTCATGACTCCCCCATAAGATAGAGATTTGGCGAAAATGGTATGCATGGCAGAATTTCAAGATGAAAACCACTGCTGAGTAAAAAGAAGATAAAGGCTTAGTTTTGCCAAAAAACCCTTTGATGAGGCTCAAGACTTTTGGGAAAATAATCTGGACTGATGAGACAAAAGTTTGAAAGGTCTGTGTCCCATTTTGTGTCGCATAAAAGTAATACTACACTTCAAAAGTAAAATGTGGTTGTTATGTTGTGATGGTCTGGGGTTGTGTTGCTACATTAGAACCCGAAAGACTTGCTATGATAAATGGAACTATGAATTCTGCTGTTCAAAATATCCTGAAGGAGAATGTCCAGCCATCTGTTAGTGACCACAAGCTGAAGCGAACTTGGGTTCTGCAGCAAGACAAAAGGATCCAAAGCACATCAGCAAGTCCATTTGTGAATGGCTTATTGAGATGCTGCGAAGATGAGTGGTCCAAATCTCCTCCATAGTGCTGTAACATTTCAGTGCAAATATATTACTATTTTCCATTTGAAAATCATTTCAATGTATGGTTTTAGTTTAAACTTTTAGGTATCAATAACAACCATGAGCTAATTTATTCATGCACAATTTCCAAAATAAAAAATCAATTTTAATACAAAAGACACTTTGTAGTTTGACACTTTTCTGACACTCTGGAGTCAGATCTGAGTTTCAACAGTCATGTCAAAGCAGTCAGTAAATCAGCATACTATCATCTCAAAAACATAGCAAGAATCAGATGCTTTGTTTCTAGTGAAGATTTAGAAAAACTTGTTCATGCTTTTATCAGCAGCAGGGTGGATTACTGTAATGGACTCCTCACTGGTCTTCCTAAAAAGACAGTCAGACAGTTACAGCTCATCCAGAATGCTGCAGCCAGAATTCTAACCAGAACCAGAAAATCAGAGCACATCACACCTGTCCTCAGGTCTCTACACTGGCTGCCAGTTACATTCAGAATAGATTTTAAAGTATTATTACTGGTCTATAAATCACTAAATGGCCTAGGACCTAAATACATCACAGATATGCTCACTAAATACAAACCTAACAGATCACTCAGATCTTTAGGATCATATAAACTAGAAGTTCCAAGAGCTCAGTCAAAGCAGGGTGACAAAGCAGCATGCCCCTCGCTGCTGGAATCAGCTTCCAGAAATGATCAGATGTGCTCAACATCACAACATTAGGCACATTCAAATCAAGACTGAAAACACATCTGTTTAGCTGTGCCTTTACTGGATGAGCACTGTGCTGCGTCCGACAGATTGCACTATCATGTTTTTCTCTTCTTCTTCATTCTTTTATATCACATTTTACCTGTTTTTATGTTTTGTTTTGTTTTTACGCATTTTTATTATTTGTTTTTATTTTTATTTTGCTTGTTTCTTTTATTCTTGTGTATGTAAAGCACTTTGAATTGCCACTGTGTATGAAATGTGCTATATAAATAAACTTGCCTTGCCTTGCTTTGCCTAATGCACAGTTTGTAGGATGAAATGTAGTCCGGTTGACATGTGAATAAGTTCAATTGACCCTTCGCTAAGCCCCGCCCTCCTTAGTTACTGTTGCTACACCTGTCAAGCTTTCGTGCCTTGCAAGTCTTTTTCGATGTGTATGCGCTGATGTCCGACATTTGGGACATAATTAGTCATGTATGGCGAACAGGTGCGATATCCGAGAAAGCCAGACAAAAAAGGACTGCGGTGCGCATTACAGGGGTATATTCACGACATAATAAGCAACCGATTAGAGTTATTCAATCAAAATTGAAGCTAGCTTATCCTAGCCACCTCATACACTGACCAATCGACAGCGTAGTTCATGCACAGCAGGAGAGGTGAAATTTAGAAATAATAAAGCCTGATTGACTATTGTTGTGCAATGAAATATAGCGTTACTAACCGATGAGGAAACATGCATGGACAGTGCTTCTACGTACTTCATTAATAGTAAGAGCAGCCAGAAAGGGGAAATTGATAGATTTGTGCCATATATTAGCATCATTAGCCCCTTTCACACAGTGATAATGGTAAATATCTGGAAAATTTTCGGAATGACTTTACCGGTAAATTCAAAAAAGCGCCGTTCACACAGACGAGGACGTTACGGAATTTTTCCGGAAAAGACTATTCACACATCCAATCCAAGATAGCGGTAGATTCTGACATCATTAACCAGAAATTAGCTCTAAACGGCTGCGCTTGTATTTGTAAACATTTGACTATATCACAAACTTTGTGGATGGATCAGTATTGTGAACAACTTTGATGAAAACATATAGAGAAACACTTTCGCATGTCGAGATGAACATGATATGTGTGTGTGCTGGCGCTCAAAGGCTGTTTCATGGGCACACGGAAAGCTTAAAGGTAAACAAACAACGGCTTGTCATAAGCATCTTGTCGATAATTATTTACACGGTCGGCATTAAGATGAACATAAACGTTATCTGACTAACTTCAAGCAGCTAAATGTGTCTGGAGAAATATTCAAAGGCTTTATTCTCATAAACTGCGCGGACGTGAATGCGTCTGACTGTTCTGATTGGCTAAAGCAGACGTCTCAAGTCAGCACGTTCTAGACGTGTACGCGCTCTTTCCGGCAATCTTCCTTTTGTGTTCACACAGCGCAGCATTCCGGCAAATTGCCGGTAATGTTACAACTTCTCTTTCCGGAAAATAGCCAGAACGAATTTACTGGTATTTTCACACATACACACCTATCTGGAAAATTGCCAGTAATTTTCCGGAAAGGTGTATATGTGTGAAAGGGCCTATAGACTCATAACAATGTACAGTAAGTTACCTATTACTGCCAGTATGTTTGTGTGCTCTTTATAAATTAATGAAAAACAGCTGCTGGTAAAGTATATTGATCACAAGTGCTCAGTTTGTGATCACATCTCTGTTTTGTTCTCTTGATTCGTAATTTCAAAGATTTGTAGCTTGAAACAGATGGAAACATGAAGTTCAGTAAAGTTAGCAACAGATTCGCAGATTTGTATTTTCCAGATCAATAACTCATGACCTATTCGCTATTAGTATGACTAACTTTACTATGACGAGGGCTTAAACGGAACAGTGCTCATAATATCGAGCGAAAGACAGCTGTGAAACATAACCTGCTTTGTATTTTTGTAGGAAGCACAGTTTAGATCTGTTTAGGGTAGGAGGTGTGTGACTTATTGCCGTCGGTCACTGAATGTATCAGAAATATCAAAAACAAAACCAACTTATCTCTGCTCTTTCAGCGCCTCCACACAGCTTGATCCACGCTGGCATTTCTCCTCTTGGGTTTTGGGTTTTGAAAAGGGGAAAAATTCCAACACCCTGTCCAAACTTTAGGGACACCGGGTTGTCAGATTTGCACAATCCATTTGCACAATGCTTTGGCTTAATTCCCTTGATTGAAAGCTTGACAGAGCCCCTTCGCGGAGTTACGGTTGCTAAGCCACGATTGGTGGGTGGCGGTTTTTGGGTGTGGCTTAGCGAAGGGTCAATTCCAATCAATTTAATTAATGTTAACTCTTAATGTTAACCTAATGGATTTACAACTCCTTTGATTGACTAAACCAGAGATGCCCAAACTAGGGATGGCAGGCCAAAGTTGGCCAATTGTAACCTTTGATTTGGCCCACCAACCAGAACAAAGTAAGAATAATGGAGAGGTTTAAGGCATTTTATTGATGAGTGTGACTCAAATCTGTTAAAAAATTAGATTTTTTTTTTTCAGCAATGAGTTCATTCAATCAATTTCTTTTTGGTTTAGTCCCATATTATATAATGTGCATTTATAAACCACATTTATCATGTATGGTCATACACCCAAAGCACTTCACAATCATGAAGGGGGTCTCTCCACACCACCACCAGTGTTCAGCATCCACTTGGATGATGCGACATCAGCCACAGGACAATGGTGTCGGTGCACTCACCACACCAGCTATAGGTGGAGCAGAGAGACAGTGAAGCCAATTCACTAGATGGGAATGATTGGGGAATGATGGGTGAGGGCCGAAAGAGGGAATTTGGCCAGGACACTGTTTTTTTTTTAATGACCACCAAGAGTCAGGACCTCGGTTTAACATCTTACTGACAGTATAGTGTCCCCTTCACTTTACTGGGGCATTAGGACTCACACAGACTGCAGGTTGAGCGCCCCCTGCTGGCCTCACTAACACCACTACCAACAGCAATCGAGTTTTTCCATGTGGTCTCCCATCCAGGTACTGACCAGGCTCAGCCCTGCTTAGCTTCAGTGAGTAACTGATTTTGGGCTGCAGGGTGATATGGCTGTGGCTTATTTATCTGGGGTCGTCACAGCAGAATGAACCGCAAACTATTCCAGCATATGTTTTACACAGCGGATGCTCATCCAGCTGCAACCCATGACTAGAAAACATCCATACACTCTCATTCACACACATACTGTATAGACATTTTAGCTTATTCATTCACCTAAAGTGCATGTCTTTGGAGTGTGGGGGAAACTGGAACACCCGGAGAAAACCCACACGAACAATATAATGTTACATAAATTAAGAAATTACCCATGGTAACTATATTCCTCAATCAAGTTTGATTTTGGCCCTTCATTGGAGTTGGGCACCACTGGACTAAACAATAATATGATAGCATCAAGTGTTGATTCACTCACAGACAGGTGTGATTCCTCAGGAAGACTCTTTCACTGGTATCTGTCATATGGCAGAGACATTTCCTACAAGATGACTCATAAAAACTCCCTTACGGTGCTTTTATGTTGGAGTCATTTGTGAGGGAAAAAAAGGCATTATCTCATAACATCAAGTCTTTGTGACAGAAGTGACAGAATCATTCCTCCAGAGAGACGACAGAGCAAAGTGTCCCAGAAAGAAGCTTTCATTTCTCTTTCCAAAGAGCAGCATTAGTGTTTTCACGCAGTGCTGTAAAAAACAGTGTGTTTGTCTTTAGTCTCAATAAGAGCAGCTCTTGTTCTTTAAGCTTTTATCGTAATCAATCAATCAAAGCATGAACATCATTCACAATTACAGAATGACCTTAAAGAGCACAATTACATTATTTTGTGAAGTGAATTTGAATTGAGGTGCCAGCAGGATGCAATTCTGTAAGGGTAATTTGAATTTAAAGAGCCCCTATTATGGGTCTTTAAAAATGACCTTTCATGCAATGAAAACATCCAGCTTAAGGGCGCACTCACACTATGCTCTCCGAACCGTGATCAGGCCCGTTATCCTGGATTGTTTGAGAAGTGTGAGTGCGCTGAATCGGGCTCAGGTACAGTTCACTTGGCCAGCCTGAGTGCAGTTCACTTGGGCTTTAGCGCGGTATGCTTGTGTGTGAGTGCAAAACGTGCCTAAGCTCGAAACTGAAAGCGAGACGTGACTTTTAAGGAACTTTCATATAGATTTATTAATCATTCCTACCGTTCAAAGAACGCAAACTGTCGTAGTTTATTAAAGACGCAAACCCCTCACTGCACCACAGCTGCGCCTTCAGTAAACCTCCTAATTCCTGCAGCACAAGGATTTTATGACTCTTTACGAGCGTCAAAAGTGGCTGATCTGTTCAACAAAAGATTTGACTGTCACAGAGCTGTGACACAGTAATGATTTGTGGTTTCAAGTTCATGAATGTGTTTTTTCACCATCAGTCTGCAGCGTGTCACACACACACACACACACACACACACGCACACACACACGCACACACACGCACACACACACAGCAAATCCTCAGAGAGCCTCAAAATGACTCAATCACACCGTCTGAATCTGCAATATAAACACAACCACAGCGAAAGAGCGACACCTTGTGTTCAAACCACACATTACAAATTTCTTCTTCAGTCTCCATCAGCCTGAAAAAAAAGTTTTTTTCTTTTGCTTTCAATATTACATAAAACAGTAAATAAGACTTTGTAATTTGATTTTTGTTGTCAATACAGTATCAAAAAACAAATCAACGCAACACATGGACAAACTACACTGGGCTTATTTAAAAGTAGTTAATAACATTAATAATAATAGTTTAACATTAAACTTTAAATTAACATTAAATACATTTTTAAATGCATTATGGACATGTACTTTTGTTATCTAAAACCATGTTTTTTTCAGTAATTAAAATTAGTAATTAAATGAAAATATTTAAAGAAAGAAAAAGAAATTCAAAGGGGGGCTAATAATTCTGACTAAAACTGTATATATATACATATAGCAAGCCTACAATGGCATTGTCATAAAGAACATTATGTTGTTTTAAAATGGTGGTTCTGATTGATTCAGTATGTATGCATTTAAGTGCTTGTGACTGTAATTACAATTAGTTTATGTAAATGTTTTTAGACTGTGGAAGGAAACTGGAGAACCCGGGGAAAACCCACACAAACACAAGAAGAACATGTAAACTCCGCACAGAGAGCGCCGACTGGCTTAATTAGAACTTGAACCTTTGGCCCTCCCACTGCAAACCAGCGCCAGCCACTGAGCCGCTGTGTCGCTCGAATATACAGTGAGGAAGAGGGAGAAGGGAAGGATGGGCGGGGGGATGGGGTCCAAAACGAAGATAGGGAATGAAGTTTAGGCAGGATATATATTTATAGTAGTTTTACTATATCTGATAGGCTAGCTAATGATTAGGATCAGCTGTAGTCGATCATATCTCCTGCTCCTCTAGAAATTAGTTAGCGAAACTTCACTTATTAATCAGGGGTTGCTACAGTGGAGGCGCAGCAGTGGCGCAGTAGGTAGTGCTGCCGCCTCACAGCAAGAAGGTCGCTGGTTCGAGCCTCGGCTCAGTTGGCGTTTCTGTGTGGAGTTTGCATGTTCTCCCTGCGTTCGCGTGGATTTCCTCCGGGTGCTCCGGTTTCCCCCACAGTCCAAAGACATGCGGAACAGGTGAATTGGGTAGGCTAAACTGTCCGTAGTGTATGAGTGTGTGTGTGAATGTGTGTGTGGACGTTTCCCAGAGATGGGTTGCGGCTGGAAGGGCATCCGCTGCGTAAAAACTTGCTGGATAAGTTGGCGGTTCATTCCGCTGTGGCAACCCGGGATTAAAAAAGGGACTAAGCCGACAAGAGAATGAATGAATGAATGCTACAGTGAAATGAATAACCAACTTATCCAGCATATGTTTTTCGCAGCGGATGCCCTTCCAGCTGCAACCCATCACTGGGAAACACACACACACTTTCATTCACACACATGCACTACAGACAATTTAGCCTACCCAATTCACCTATAGCGTATGTCTTAGGACTTGTAGGAGCACACGGAGGAAACCCACGCCAACAAATGGAGAACATGCAAACTACACACAGAAAACCAACAGACCCAGCCGGTACTCAAACCAGTGAACATCTTGCTGTGAGACGATTGTGCTACCCCCTGCCCCACAGTGACGCCCCATTTTTTTTTTTATATTAGACTCTGAAAAATTTCATGGTTGTCGCTTCATAAAGCCGAGTTAATTTTTTCACTTTAATTTAAATGACAGTTTTTAACCCAACCGCTGAGTTAGTCCATATTTGACCCAACGTTGGTTTACGACAACCAAGCACTCTTAACTCAATGCTATAAAACCGAAATGCTACTAAGACCGCAGGTAAAAATCCCTACAGTGGACAGCCTGGAGTGTTTTACTGCATACGGTGCTTATTTTCACATGGATTTCTCATCAGACGCAGGTAAATGTATCTGTGACGCAGCAAACTCACAAAAGCACCCAAGATGACTGTAACACTCATTAACACACTCTTTATGGCTCTGTTCAGTCATTATACTAAAGTAAACATTAGGTTTTCGCACCGTAAAGCCAGTGTATTGTGAAAGCCAGGCGTTCTGCTTTGACCGTAGGCTCTGGAACAATCTCAAATGAGCACATTACCCACACAACGCCTCAGGAGACTTTCTTCATACAGGTCTCTTTGTACATGACTGAACACATAAGCCCCATGAAATTCACTCACTGGTATTTTAATAGAAACACGGGCGTTCTTATTTTGGCAGAGGTTTATATGCTTGAGGAGGACGCCTGTTATAATAAATATCACAGCTTTGTTCAGAAGAAATAAAAAAATAAACATATTACTCACTTAAAACAGTTGGGTTAATAATAACAGGTAACCCAATGATGGGTCAATTTGGCACAGACCTTCTGTTGGGTTATTTTAACCCAATCCATTACGCTGTTAAGGTTAATCCAACAATTTGGGTCACAAAAATAACCAACATGTTGGGTTATTTTGGCAAAAATGGCTTAATCACTATATAATAATACATTATTATTATTATTATTATTATGTAAAGACACCTTTACAATATATGATATTGCTTAAGTGTGTGTATCGGTACATTTTTACATCATGTAAATATTACAAAATACAGAGCTGTTGTTTTCTCACCTTTCTCAACAAGATTATCAAGGAGGTCCAAAGCTCGCTCTGTCCAGCACAATCTACAATGAACAAAAATAAATAAATAAATAAATCACAAATGAACATGAGCTGACAGACAACTTTTCTTAGTTCAGTGGTCACGTTATTACTAAAATCTCACCTGAAATGAAAACTGGGCAAGGACAATATATGGTTAAGGGCTTTGTATTGTTTTTTATAAGCATATATGACTATTATTATTATTATAAGCTAACAGATGTTATTTATTTATTTATTTATTTGGGCTTATATTTAATTGTTGTATTGCATATATAACTGATTAAACATTTATATTAGCATCTAACAATATCAGGGTTTCATCCTTATGTTACACCCCCCACTCTCCTCTAACTTAAACTCCTCGCAATAACTGCACTGTTTAACATTTGCACGTTTAAAATTTGCACATTCACTGCACCACATTGAACTGTTTACTTATTGAACTGTAC